>NC_056726.1:1691024824-1691282324 GCF_019279795.1 Protopterus annectens
TTTTAAGTAGACTTTGTATATCCTTAGCGAAAACTTGCCATCGCCCGTCCATTTATCCAGCCTATTCCAGAAATGGAGAATACATGGGGTTTGGTATCTGTCATGCCATATGGAGTTATTTATATGATAGTATAGGTTTGGGGTTCAAGAATGGATGTTTTTCTTGCTACTTGTTGTATTTAGGTGAAGGAGTTCAAAGACTGCTTGGTCATTCATAACATGGAAAGCAAAGGAAAGATTATCCCTTAGGAGTCTGTATGACACTGAGCAGACCAACAGAGCTAAGGGTACAGAGATCTGAGATATTTTTGTTGAAGAACTGTTGACATTTCTCAAACTGTTTTGCGTATTCAGTGAGATACATGTCAAAGGATAGATTATATTAAATGACAGGCCTAATAAAGGATGAATGAAGTGGTATTGTAACTTCTGTGAACCTTGACAAGATACCACAAAGGAAAAATTGTGAAGGGTAGAATGACTTTCTAACCACTATAGAAATGTAATGGTCAAAGGAAAACTGTTATTAACATACATACTCAAGTCCCCAATGACTGTCAAATTTAAATGGAGTATTATCATTATAATAAACAGTAATGATGCTACATTTACCAAAATAAACTATGTTTTGTTTTTAGTGATATGTGTAAGCACGAGTGATACACCAAGAATTTGTTTGGCCCACCCCTCTCGGGAGAATCCCAGTATCAGAGTGGCATTGGAAAACTGACCCCAGTTTCCAATCATCAACAAACTTGATAAGCCATTACCCCTCGATACTCGCTGTTATTTCACAAAAACATATACTAAAGGTGAAAGGACTCAGAACAGAGCCTTGTGGGATACTGCTAGTGATATTTTTTCTGTCTAGAACAAATACCCTTGGCCTTAATGTTATGGGTTCTGTCAGATAGTTCTATCCAGTGAACTCTTTATTGGTTAATGCTGAGTTGGGAGAGTTTGTCAATAATCGCAGCACTGGGAATAGTGGCAAAAGCCTTGGCAAGGTCCAGATAAGCAATGTGGACTGTATGCCCTTTATCCATGCCCTCAGCAACCTTTTCATAGAATTTGACTGGGCTGAACGGACATGATCTACCTTTTACAAAGTTAAACTGCATGTGTCAGGGATACAAGGCCACCCATATCGTTGTTTATTAGTTGAGCTACAATATGTTACACAGATTTGCAAATAATACTAGTTAGACTAATAGGTCTGGAATTTCCAGGGTCAATAGAAGGACCACTAATTTATGCAAATGCACTGCAACTGTTACTGTCCACTTCTCAGGGGTACAACAAGTGGAGAAACTCATGTTGATGAGTTGATGGAGGGGGGGTTTGCCAAGTGTGACTTTACAATTCCTAGAAGGTATTTAAGCATATTGCTAGGACTCATGAAGGAAATGCTTATAATTATAGAAAGTACCAAAGGAACATTGTACAAATTGATCTCAGGAGGAAGGATATGAGAGGGAATAGAGGGGAAAGACAGGAAGGTGGATGGAGTGAAGGATGAAGAGAGTTTGTCTTCAGGAATATTAGTAATGTCTTTGGGGTTAGAAAAGGCAGTATCATTAGAGATTTGTTCATTACAGAGTTGTAGGTTGGTTACTCCTTGGCTTCCCTTGGTCAGTTGTGATCAGAGTCCCACCCTGGTTAACAAATTCAAATAAAATAAATAAATTAAATGAATATATTTGAAAAAGACCTTGTGGTGTCTCAACACAAGAATTCTAGATTAAGCTAAGAGTAACGAGAGGATAAATACCCAAAATCAGGGACATATTTTAAATATGATTAGTAGAAACAAAGCCTGGACTAAATGGCGTACCACTAAAGACTCACTTGACCACCTTAATTACAAACAAAAAAGAAACCTGACTAAACTAGCTATCCTACACGATAAAAAAGATTTTTACATCCAGCTACAAAGTTCCTCCCAACACCAGCCAAAGAAATTCTGGAATACAATAAACACACTACTATCACCCGGCAAAGTAGAAACTCCTAGCCCAATAGGCTCCCACCCTGACCCACCCTTAAATACTGCTAATGCCTTTAATAACTTCTTCACATCCACAATACTCAATCTAGCCAACCAGCAAAGCCCTGACCCTGCTTTACTAGGCACCCCTAACTGCACCCCACCACCATTTCATCTCAAACCTATACCCACATCATATATTCTATACCTACTTCAAAAACTTAAACCTTCCACTCCCTCAGCCGACAAAATCCCAGCAGAATATCTCCAGCTAGGAGCTAAAGCAGTTGCCTACCCAATCTCTATACTAATTAACAGAACCATAAAAGAAAGTACCATACCTTCACTCTGGAAAATCTCCCACATCATCCCACTCTTCAAAGGTGGGGATTCCTTTGAATACTCAAACTACCGCCCAATTGCGCTTCTATCTCCCATTGCAAAAATAATGGAGAAATGCATCCATAAACAACTACTCAATCACCTCCTTCAAAATAATCTCCTAGCAAACTGCCAACATGGATTTTGTCCCTACCATAGTACCACCACAGCCTTACTATCCTTTATCGATTCCATTAATTACAACCGAAACAACAATCTTCTTTCATCAGCCTTCTTTGTAGACCTATCTAAGGCTTTTGACATGGTGAACCACCAACTACTCCTGCATCGCCTAAAATCCCTTTCTCTCGATAGTATTGCACTTAACTGGTTTACTTCCTACCTTCAAAATAGGAAACAAGCAGTTCTATGGAACAACAATCTTTCAGAGCTCCTACCAACCTCCCTAGGTGTTCCTCAGGGCTCCATCCTAGGTCCCCTTCTATTTTCCATCTTTATCAACGACCTACACCATGCCACCCCACTATCTACTTGTATTCAATACGCTGACGATACTACCATCATTTGTTCTGCCTCCAACCAAAATGACTTACACTACCTTACCCAAAAAACTTTTACTACCATAGAGCAATGGTTCTCTAATCACTGCTTACTTCTAAACCCTAAGAAAACTAAACTGCTTCTCTTCCAACCTACACACCAATCCCCCCCTATTAACTTCTCTCTTACATCTAACAATGGCACCCTTATCTCCCCAGACCAAACAACCAAACTCCTAGGCATAACTATTGACAACCAACTTAAATTTGACTTTCATATCAACTCAACTATAAAAACAACTAATAGAAAACTAGGTTCACTTTATAGAATCAAATCCTTCCTTACTACAGAAGCAAGAACTACCATAGCCAGAACACATCTCATCTCTACACTACTTTATGCTTCCCCTATATACACAAACCTATCCAAATATAACATCAATAAACTTACATCAGCCTACAATAACATTGCCAGATTTGCCACATCCTCCCCATATAAAACACATCACTGCAAAAACCTCCACCACCTAGGATGGCTAGAGCTACCTCACCTAATTCAATACTATCAGCTCTCTATAGCCCAGAAAGCCCTTCACCACCCTGGCAATACTCCTATGCTCTCCACTCTTATCAAGCCCTATAACAACCTAAAAAACCTTCGCTCATCTAGCAAAATACTGATTCAAACCTCTCAATCTAGGAATACTGCAGGAGAATCTATGTTCTCCAACTCAATTGGTAAAATATGGAACCTACTTCCTCCCAACCTGACATCCCAAACCTCCGTCTCACTATTTAAAACTAAACTAAAACACGACCTAGCTAACCACTGGCTATGCTCCTGTGACTACCCAAGCTGATCATCCTCTTCCCCATCTCCCATGCACACATCTTTCTTTCTTCCAGCTTTATGCTTTTAGTATTCCCTATACTACTGAGATAAGCCCTCACTTATCTAGCAACTTTACCCTAATCTACTTTATATTGCCTACTTGTAACATCCGATTATAATCTATATTACTCTATCCATTCTATTACTCAAATAAAAGCATTATCCCTTTAACCTTCCTCTTATTGTTATTCAAATGTCCTAAGTATTGTGCATGCTTGCATATCCTTTACACTGTGTACTTTTTCTCCATGCCTATTCTTATATTGTGTATTATACTGTCCCTCGTGGGTTGAATATGTGTATGTATTTGACAATATACTGTTAATTATCATGTAGTAGATAGCGGAGCTTTTCTCCTCGGGCCTCCACTGAAAATGGACATGTATCCAGTTGGACTAGCCCGGTTAACAAATGTAAAATAAATAAATAAAATAAATAAATAAATAAAATATTGTTCCTATAAACCTACAACAGTATTAAAATAACAGTTATGACATTAGTGTGCATTATTTGACGGATATGAGGTCTGAAACTCAATTGTCTGTCATTATTTAATGAATTAAATCCTCAGTGGTTTTCCAGAATACCACAACTTCTGTGAGAAACTGATAAAACAATATAATGTGAAAATCTGGACATTCTGCAAAATTCTGGACTGTTGAGAAGTATGGCTGGAATCCTAAGCTCATTGCTGGCACTACATTTATGGAAAGTCTAAGAGATCTATTTACCAGTTTGAAATCACTTTTCTAATAATGAAGTGGACATCCTGTAGTGACAGCTGGAAGCGTTTTTCTTTTCATCACAGAGTTGTTAATGTGGTGGTTCCACCATATGAGTTTAGTTCTAAGCTTTCTATTAGGATTATACCAGAATGGCACAGATGCCTCTGTGCATCTATCCAAGAGGAAGTAAAATTTAGAGCAGTGGGCAGCATTTCTGATTGCCAATAAAATTAGCAAATAATAAATAATCAGTTTTGGACTAATTTCTCTATGCAGAAGAATTATTAAAGGTCACTAAGCAGGAAAATATAATATGGCATTTGCAATGCATAGATATCAAAATGAGCAACCTGCTCATATAAGCAGAAGAGACTATAGACAGAAATATGTTAAAGAGTGTGAGGTGTAGAAGGAGAGAGGAGGAAAGAGAAGAATAAGAGATCTCCATGTTCAACAAAACATAAAAAAGACCAGAAATTTGGCACATTGTATAAACATAAACATACCCTAACCTTTTTTTTTTCAAAACCACCCTTGCCAAAACTTTCTTTCTACCCTCCTTTCTTTATAGTGCTCCAATACTTACCAATTTACAGTGCTTGTCTAGATCCAAAGTGGAACAGTGCTATAATGTTATTTTATTTATTTATTAACCGGGAAAGTCCAACTTGCAACAAAGCCAATTTTCAGCTGAGGCCTGTGGAGAAATGTTTCAGATTCATGTCTTTGTAACATGGGAGGAAACCAGAGCACCTGGAGGAAACCCACATGAACACAGAGAGGACATGCATACTCCACACAGAAGGCATCCCAGCTGAGAATTAAACCAGAAAACCTCTTGCTGTGAGGCAACAATGCTACTGCTGCACCACTGCGCCATCCAATGTAATATATATATATATATATATATATATATATATATATATATATATATATATATATATATATATATATATAAGTGACCAAGTTTGCTAACAACTGAAAAACTACAACCCATCATTGTTTGTGTCTGAAGAAACTAAACTGGCTAGAATTCCCCAACTACCTATTATATACCCAACTACCAACACTCCACAACATGGTCTACAAACCCCTAGCCTGCCCAGCACTAAATAACAATATTAAACCTTACAACCCAAATAGAACACTTAGATCTACAGATGAAGAGCTTCTCTCTATAAACAAACCCTCTAAGACAGAAGGACAAAGCCTCTACTCCCACTATATTGCTAAAGCTCTCTCTTTCACTTACAGTAAGAACTACTACTAACCTACTTGCCTTTAAATCAATATTGAAAGAGCCCGTGATCAACTCCTGGTTGTGCCCTTGCTCTGATCCAGGCTAATCTCGTTTCCAGCTTAGTCAAGACTGAATCTGTCTGTCACACTCTCTCTCATTCTGTACTTCATTACTTCTGTGTTATTCTACTTGTATATCTGTAATATTCTGTTATCTTCTAATACTTATGTCTAGTTCCCATCTGCCTCATATCATTGTATGTGCTTACTTGTAATTTTTATGTACTGTATAAAGTTTGTACATTCTGTGCATGTCATTTTTATGTTATCCATATAACATTTTTGTATGCACTCTGTATGTAGCATTTCTGTTATCTGTTTAAAATTGGTATACTTTCTGTATGTAACTGGAGCTTTTCTCCCTGGGCCTCGACTGAAAATGGGTTCTTTTTGACCCAGTCAGACTATCCCAGTAAAGAAATATCTAATAAATAAATAAATAAATACGATGTCAGTTTAGAGTCAAGTAAGAAAAGGACAGAAGAAGGTAGAGAGTACCCAATGGTTAGGGATTAGAAGTGTATGACTTTAGAAAGATTAGAGATAGAAAGAAAATGGTAAAATGACGGTAATAAAGTGCATGTACTGAGACATTTTCAAATGAGTGGCTACCAATGATGGATTTGGCTGTAGGTGCTGCAGTAAGCAGTGGGGGAGGGTGTTAGTGCATGGAAGAAATAGCAATGAAATTTGTAGGGAGGTTTTAAACCAAGGCAAAAAAAAAAAACACAACGTTTTGATGGAATTAAGTTTATGAGAAGGTAATTAAAGGTGTTGGAGGGATCCACGTTATGGTGTCAGTCCCTTCTTTTGTGAGGCAGTGTCTGATTTTTTTTCTTGGACCGGGGGAAAGTGGCTGCTTGTCTTATTGGCCAGTTTTTCTAGTTACACATTGATATTGATTTATTCAATGGACCACAGTGAGATAGAAAAACAGACACATAGCATAAGCAGCTAGTACCCTGTTGTGTCACTTCTCTAGTTTTCCTCTGGCACTTTGCTATTAGTCAGTTCATTCAAACCAAGACATTGCTAGAGGCCCAAAGTGAGTCTGCTGACTCCATTTTGACTTTGATAAGTTCCTCCCTCATTGGCTCTACAAGTGATTCAATAAAAGAGTAAAAATCACAGTTATCAAATGGCAGATTTCAGCAGATGAAAAAATGCTAAAACAGTGGGTAAAATAAGAATGATTCATCAAATGCAGTACAGTTAATAGGTATGGTCACAGGGCATATACTGCCCCAGGAGAGCAAAACAAGTCAGAAACAAGATGAATGTATGGGGCTTCATCCAACTTTCAAGGTTTGCCTTGAAAGAAGTCAGAATATCCCTTTGTTTTTTGTACGTAACAGAAGGTCATTCCAGACATAGAGGAAACAATGAGTGATACATTTGTGCATTCAGTAAGGGTTCAGGTGCGCTGATGACGTTATTCTGTAACCAGTCTGCTTCTTGTATGTCACGTTAGTTTTTGAGGTTGTTCTGTGCACTGTCTGTATCATTTGGATAATTTTCTGCATTAAACTGATTTTGGTGAATCCGCATATTTGGTGTGCTGGAGTCCTTTGGTCAGATTGTATTTTCAACTCCATTGTACCTACATTGTGTTTATATATATATATATATATATATATATATATATATATATATATATATATATATATATGTATGTATGGATTCCCTTTAGAAGCTCGAAATACTGAAATATCGAAATTCAGTATTTTAAGACCACAAAGTAGAATCCTGAGAACAGCAAAAACTCAGAAGTGTAAAATTCAAAACCTCATATACCGGAGGTTTTGAATTTCGCACTTCTGAGGTTTTGCTGTGGTTATGGATTCAGGTTAAGTGTGTGTGTGTGTGTGTGTGTGTGTGTGTGTGTGTGTTGTGTGTGTGTGTGTGTGTGTGTGTGTGTGTGTGTGTGTGTGTGTGTTAAGAGTTTTGGGTAGGGGCTGTGGTGTGTGTCAGTGTGTTTTGTTGCTGTGATGTGTGTGCGTGAGGGGAATAGTGGTGTTTTGTGTGTGTTTGTGTATAGTGCGACCTCGGAGTGAGAATATTTAAGTAGGGGGGTGTGGGGGGTGAAGGTGGGCTTCCCCCCTGCTTTTATGTAGTAGAGAGCTTGTGTTTGTGTGTGTGTGTGTGTGTGTGTGTGTGTGTGTGTGTGTGTGTGTGTGTGTGTGTGTGTGTGTGTGTGTGTGTGCAGTAGAATCGTGAAATTCAAAATTTCTTGTGCGAGATTTTGAATTTCGTGGTTCTGAGTTTTTGTGGTTTCATAAATTTGACTTTTTAACTTTGACATAATGAATTTCGATATTTCAGTATTTTGAGGATATAAAGTTATTTTATATATATATATATATATATATATATATATATATATATATATATATATATATATATAAATATGGATCTACTTTAGTAGACCGAAATATCACTTACCCTAAAGTCAGATAACCGAGACGAAATAAATGACAGCACAAGAACACAGACATCCTGGAACACTGACTCACCACTCCAGGTAAGTATCTGAATTTTGGGTAAGTGATATTTTGGTCTACTGAAGTCAACCCATATATACACACATATATATATATATATATATATATATATATGTGTGTGTGTGTGTGTGTGTGTGTGTGTGTGTCTGCATTTTTTACACTGTCTCACTAATTACGGACACAATATTTTACTTAAAGACTAAAATATTGTCCCTTTGTCATTATTTTTAATCTTTAATTAAAAATATTGTCCCAATTTTTTTTCTTGTGGCTCTTGTTTTTTTTTTCTTGCCTTACTACCTAGTTGCTCAGGCATGATTCAACTAAATGGGGATTATATAAGAACTATTGTCGCCCATTAAAATAGAAAAATGAGTTAGAAGAGGCAGGTCACTGCCTCAGCTACTAATTATTATAGTACAGACAGAGAGCAAAGAATCCATAAGTCCGGGCAATAAGCATGTGCAGGACTAGCTGTGGGTCACGGTGTGCACAGCAACTGCTATTAGTGTTACCAAGGTGGTGTGAACCAAGGGACCTTTATTTCATTTTATTAAATTGCCACAAGCATGGTGAAGAGAATCATCATGAGCCAAAGTAAGCAATAGTAAGGGGGGGGGGGGGCTTGTTGGTGCTGGGCACACCTGTCACTGAATGCTTTGTTTTCTGTTTGAAACTCTTGTGCATTACCTAGGAATGTTTTGTTCACTCACCTGTCACATGATATAGAAACTAATGCTGACATTGTTTCAGTTAAAATGGAGAGGAGTGGTACTGTATTAATTTCATTGAAGTTATAGTATTGTAGCGCAGTTTCTGTCCAAGTACCTACCTCAACCTGTGCAGACACAGACTCTGTAGCAGCAACTGAGTTGTTTGAAGACCTTAGGCTTGGTGGCAATTTTTTCCACTATCTCATTAATGACAGAGGGGCAATATTTTACTTAAAGACTAAAATATTATCCTCTCTGTCATTAGCGAAACAGAACCACAAAGAGACAGAGCCACAAAGGCAGTTTCAATAAAAAGCATTCTAAAAACAATGAGGTTAGAAATCTCAGCATTACAGCACGTGTCTGTTAATGTCATAGCACAATGAGGTTAGCGCACTCACCATCACTAAATAGTCATGTAATAAAGTCATTCCACAAGTTGGTTAAAACACTATGCCTCAATAAACATGCTTCTGATAATATCATAAAACAATATGGTTAGAATACGCATCATCACTGAACCTGTGTCTGATGATGACATAACTAGATGAGGTCAGAACACCCAACAAACTTCATGGAACATGTGTCTGATAATGTCATGACACAATATGGGTAGGACACTTGCGATCATGCAATGTGTCTGGCAACATCATAACATATTGAGCTTAGATCATTCAAGATCACAAAACATATCAGGTAATGTTCCAACACAATGAGGTTCTAAATGTTATCATGTGTCTGATAATGTCATAAAACAGTGAAGTTAGAAAATCCAGCATTAATGACCATCTCTCTCATAATAGCATAACACAGTGAAGTTAAGATACCCAGCAAGACTGAGCATGTGGCTGGCAGTGTTATAACCCAGTGAGGCTAGAACACCAAACAGTAATACACAAGTCTGTCTTTGCTGTAACACACTGAGTTTAGAATACTAAGAATCCCTGAACACAACTGGTAATCTCATGTTGCAATAAGAATAGATTTCTAAGAATTATTGAGCATGTGTCTGATAATGTCATAAAGCAATGAGGTTAAAATAAGCATCATCATTAAACTTGTCTTGTAATATTATAAGACAATGATGTTAGAATGCTGAACATTAGTAAACTTGGCACCTGATGTTAGTGTAACACAATCAGGTTAGAGCACACAAAGTGCCAGTGAATGTGTGCCACATAATGAAACAAAATGTTTTGGTTAGAGCTTTCAGTGTCACTGACCTTATGGCTGGTAATGTCAGAACACAATGAAGGTAGATCAAGCAATATCACTGTACATGCATTGGCTGGTGTTATAAAATAATGAGATTAGCACACACAGAATCTATGAACATGTCTGTTAACATCATTATACAATACAATAACAGTATTCAATATTCCTAAATATGGATCTGATAATATCATAACAAAAACAGGTTCAAACACTCTAAATGAATGAAGAAATATTGTGTAATATCATAACACAGTGGGTTGACATAACACAATTGGGTTGGAAGAATCAGCATCACTCAACATGTATGGTAATGTCATAGCAGAATAAGCTAGCTTACCTGGCAGAAGTGAGCATGTCATAGCAGTGTAGTCGGAGCACTCAGCAGTACTGAATACTTGTATGGCAATGTCATAGTGCAAAGAGTGTAAAACCCTTATTATTACTGAACATGTTTATGATAATATCCTAACACAATCAGGTTAGAACAGTAAGTATCTCTATCAAGAAAGATCATAATATAATGTGATTTGAACACTCAGCATCACTGAATGTTTTTGCTAATGTCATATCATAATGAGGTTAATACACCTATTTGTAGTGAACATGTGTCTTGTAATGTCATAAAGCAATGAGTTTATTTCACACTGGATCTCTGAACCAGTGTCTGGTAATAGTGTGACCCAATGATGCTAGAAAATTCAGCATCACTAAACATTTCTGGTAATATCATAACACAATGGAGCTAGTAAACAATTGCCAAACATGAACTGATGATATCATAACACAATGAGGTTAGAATATTGAGCATTACTTTATTTATGTAAATTTAGATTAAAGATGTAAAGGCCATTGATTCATTCCCAGGTTTTGGGGGTATAGCTCAGTGGTAGAACATTGAAAGAGTTGTTTTCTGTTTTACCTGCTCCATTTTGTTTTCTGTTGTAAGAAATCTGCTTGGCCTGGTGCTTTTGTTCTATGTGAGAGACAGACATAAATTAAGATTTCAAGCCTACAAAAACTAAAGCACTGCTAGTGATTCCCTGCTGGGTGAGGAAAATAAACATATATATATATATATATATATATATATATATTTATATTGTCTGTGAATGGATACCAGAGTTTCTTTCTGTTTTACCTCCTCCATTTTGTTTTCTGTTTTAAGAAATCTGCCTGGTCTGGTGTTTTTCTTCTATGCGAGAGGTAAACACTTACATTATGTAGGCTGCACATTTCACGTGTTTTTCTTTGGTTAAATTGACTCTTGAGTGATACTTACAAACACAATACATTTCTGAGTCTTTGTCTTTTCTAAAAAGATTTCAAGGCTGCACAGACTGTAGCACTGCTGGTGATTCCTGTTTGTTGATCTGCTTTTTAAACCTGGTGATTTTAAGATGTCACCTGTACTATAAATCAGACTTACTCAGCTCCTTCCTTTCTATACTGCTGAGACAGAATATATGTGTGTGAATAAGAGGGAGGATAGAGGAATGGTGAGGATGCAAGGAGTAGAGGTGGCGAAGGTGGATGAGTTTAAATGCTTGGGGTCAATAGTTTAAGATTAACGGTAAGTGTGGAAGAGAGGTGAAGAAGAGAGTACAGGCAGGATGGAGTGGGTGGAGAAGAGTGTCAGGAGTGATTTGTGACAGATGAGTACCTGTAAGAGTGAAAGGGAAGGTCTATAAGAGGGTAGTGAGACCAGCTATGTTATATGGGTTGGAGACAGTGGCATTGACAAAAAGGCAGGAGTTTGAGCGGGATGTGGCAGAATTAAAGATGTTAAGATTTGCACTGGGTGTGACGAGGGTGAACAGGATTAGGAATAAGTATATTAGAGGGTCAGGCCAGGTTGGAAGGTTTGGAGACAAAGCCAGAGAGGTAAGATTACGTTGGTTTGGACATGTGCTGAGGAGGGATGCGGAGTATATTGGGAAAAGGATGCTAAGGATGAAGCTACCAGGTAACAGGAAAAGAGGAAGGCCTAAGATAAGGTTTATGGATGTGGTGAGAGAGGACATGCAAGTGTTTGGTGTGACAGAGCAAGATGCAGAGGACAGGAAGAAATGGAAACAGATGATCTGCTGTGGCGACCCCTAACGGGAACAGCCGAAAGAAGATGATGATTGTCTGTTCTACTGATTTACTTGCTCTGAATTCATTATCTAGCTGGCTGTCGGATAAAGTAGTACATTTTTACACTCTATCAAGCACTTGTTTTTACATCAAGAGGTCAGTGGATTTTCCATCTAGTGCACTGGGAGGCAGCCTGGTCTCTTTAGGTTGGAGAAACACTTGAGATTTCTGCACATAGTTATATTGGCTGAAGGGCTTATTAATCAGCTTATCTTGTCTTTAGTGCCTTTATGAATTCTGTACAATTGAGTAGCTCTTGGCTCATTTATACAAAGTGAAGTACTTTTATTGAATAGTCACACTTTTATAAGCTGTTTAAAGCACACTGCTGTATCCATATCTTTATGTTTGTTTGTGGTAGCATTTCATTCTGGACACTCCTTTACTGTGTTTTACATTACGAGGACTGGGATTATTCGTCAAGTGGCAGTATGCGTTTACCTTGTCTATCTGAGCTCCAAAGCACGCAAAAGGGCTCTAAGTATTTTTTTAACTTCTCTTATATACTGTGACTGTACTTTAGCAGTCTCAAAAACAACTGTACTGTCTGCTGCTGCTTTAAGTAGTTAATTGCATTGTATTACATTGTTTCTATTAATTATAGGACTGTTGCAGGTAGTTTGTTTAGTCTTGTTACACTTGGGCTCCAAACCAGCTATTCTACATTAAGAAGGTATTTTTCTGCACCCGTGTGGCAGAAGTGCACTGATCTAACCTGTCTGAGTTGGAGATTGGTGGTGGTAGGCTATTGTGTGCTTTCCTGATTGTCATTTAGCTTTAAACTTGTTTTCTTTGCTCGTATTTAAGTGTTGCATTTTTGCAGTGCTGCTTTTTGTGCACAGACAGTGAACAGTGCCCTGTGCAGATGCAAAACAATTTTAAGTTAAACTCTTCGAGGCTTTTCTGCTGCTCTAGGAGCAACTCTGTTGCATACCGAGCAGCATTGCCTTATCAATCATCCTTAGCCTACACAAAGTATAGGTCCCTCTTGTTGACTCAGACTACAAAGCACAGTCAAGTCAAATTATCCCATTTCCTTCCATTATAAAACATACATTAAGAGCCTGCTATCATGAACAGGCAGTTTCCCATCATCACTCTAGCTATCCTGATAGATATGGGCATCCTGAGATAATGCAGCAATTGTGTGATGTATAATGACAGTCACTTACTCCTAAAACAAATGAATACTTTATGTGAGAGATGTATTTACACTATGAAATTGGAGATAAGGCTCTCACATAAAGACAAATTGAATGCCAAACAGGTTGTCAGCACATACACACTTCCCACACCAAATAAGGACATGACACATAAGCCAATATATGTGGAGGTACTCACTAGTAACTTAACAAGAGATCAGAAGCCTCCCAAAAGGAAACCACTTGCATACATAACAATGCAAGAAACAACCACAACACATAAACACACCAGTGTCTCAACAAATAAGTCCATAAGGTGTAACACTACAAAACCTTATGTACTGGTAATAGGTGACTCCATTGTGAGCCACATGGATGTTCCCCTCATCAGACTGGATAAGGAGCAGATTACAGTTAGCTACCTGGCAGGTGCCAGGATCCATCAAGTCACTCAAGCACTCAAGTCACTCAATCACGAATGCTGGTATGACTCCAGCATAGTCCATATGGGGATAAATGACTTGAGACATACCTTACTGGATTATATGAAGAGAGACATGATTGAACTCTTAGATTATTTGTCACAGGCAGGTATAAGATTACCCTTAAGCAGCATCCTACCTTCTCCAAGGATGATACCACAATACAAACAAAAAATGACTGACTTTAACAACTGGCTTAGCTTCTGGTGCCAGACCAAGAGGATCCACTATCTGTCAGCCTGGGAAGACATGGTCAACAGGCCATGCTGCTTTGTCAGAGATGGTCTACACCTGTCTTCTCTAGGCTTTTGGATACTGGCAAAGGCCTTAGCCACCCCACTGTGCCGTTTTTAGGCAGTGTCAAAATAACCAACCACCCAACATAACAAAAACCTCTCTAGATAAACTCAAGGTACTGCTGCTTAATGCTAGGATTCTAAACAAGAAACTGCACTCCCTGGAAGCACTTCTCACTTTGGAAGATGCTGACATCTGTGCAGTCACTGAGACATGGTTCAAAGGCATGGAAAACACCCCAGGCATGCAGGCTACAATGCCTTCCATGCATTCAGACAACAAACTTAGCATGCAAGAACCAAAAGAGGAGGTATATCCATCTTCTTTAAGGATAACCTCTAGACTGGTCAGACAGTATTATTCTCTTGAAATACTCCATGTCCAATTAACGATAGGCAAAGTACCCCTACCACATCTTAGCTAGCTATAGGTGCCCCACTAAGAAACAGGAAAAGCATGCCACATGCCTGAACATACTGGAGTCATTCACAATACAGGCCAACACTTTACTCATGGATGATTTTAATTATCTTACCATCCACTGGGAAATACACATGACCAAAAACATGCTGGCTCAGAGATTTGTGGACTTTGTCAATGCAAATGCTTGGGAAAAGCTACTCGATACACCCATAAAAGGCTCAAATGTCCTGGAAATAGTATTCACTCACATGCCAGAGTATTGCACAGGCTACTACTGTCCAAGGTGCTATATTTTATGGAATGGATAAAGCTAGTGGTCCGCAAGAAGGGGGTTAATATTTAGTTGGACAACTTCTTAATTTTGCATGGTTTGGGGTGCAGTGGGCATTGTGCATCTATTTTGGAAAATATAGATCAATACAGGCATATAGGTTTTCCCCTGTTCTTATGTAGAAAAACACCCAATTAACAGGGTTAAAAGCTTCATAACAAATATTTACACTATCCAAAGAAGAAGCATGGAAAGCCATTGGAATATTTTCATTCTAACTTCAAAGAAGACACAAGTATAGTAAAGCAAGAAAACAAGAGGAAATGTTCTAACCCAATTAAAAATAACTGGGAGGAAGCTGTGGGGTGAGAGAGGGAGACAGAAAAAACGAGGAAACATGCACAAGGCTCCTGAGCATCATATGTTATGTAATGAGAAATAATGACCAGAGCTGTGTAAGAATCTCCCTGAACTGTCAGCTTTGATAGAAATCGACTTCGGGATGCAGGGGTTGTCACAGAAATAGTTTTGTATGTTTCCCTAATCACTTCTTGGTAGTATGCCTTCAAGAAGGCTGCATTTTCAGACATTATATTAGAGTGTTATTGGTTATAAAGATTAGTCTTAAAGACAGCATCAGACAACTGTCTGTTATAGTTAACTAGTCTATCTGTGCTTCTTGTAGTGTATTATGATAAAAAATATTTTCTCATAATGAAAATTGCAATAGATGCACCAAAGTTTTGAAAATAAAACAGAGATGTATTTTCAAAAGTATACAAGCAATTAAAAACACACATATGATTGAAAATCAGCGGTGTCAGGTGAAATGACTGCACCCCATTAATCTTTTAATAGTATTTCAGGAGTCATTCAGGTCTTAAGATAACCATTAACAGATATTGTTAAGAAAGGGAAATCATAGGTCCGACTAACATGTAAACATAGGGGGCAGTGACTTCAAAATGAATATAAAATGCATGATGGTAGGCATTCAGAATTTTTTTTATAGCAGACAGATCTCTATCAAATCTCAGATTATCTGTCATACATGTAGCTACATCTTTAAGATGGTACAATTATGATGGAGAAAGAGGAACAGAATTGAAAGCAGCAAGAAGGTATTTACTGTCTAATGCATAGGTTTTCTCTGGGTACTTTGGATTATTCCCACCTCCCCAAAACATGCCAGTTGATTGGCTACATTGAACTATTCATTTATAGGTTCATAGATTCATAGATTAGTACTAAGCTAACTGCCCTTGCGAGCCATTTAAGCCTAGCCAATTATCCCCTGTGAGACTCAAACCCTGCACCTTGTGCTTGCAAGCCAAACACCTTAACCATTATTAGGGCCCCTGCACTTATTTGTGCTTCTGTGGTCTGTATTATGACAGAAGAAGGTACATAAAATACTTCACTTGTCCACATAAATATGAAGGAGACACAGTAAGCTGGAAAAAAATCAGTGCAATGAAGTAGTTGTACATCATTCATAAAATTAAAAACAAACAATGACGGAAAGTATAACGTCTATATTAACAGGAGTACCTGTCCAGACGCTGCATCAATAGACAGAGTTAAACTCAAATTTCCTGCATGGAAAACATACTCAGTCCTTTGAAATATGCCTGGTAGAGAAAATCTGGGAATGACATCTGGTACACATACATGGTGATAACATGTGGAAGTTAGATACCGACTGGGATAAATGTCCTATACCAGCATAGTTCAGAGCTAACACATATGAATAAATAGGCTGACATGCAAAAAATGGGAGCTTGTCTTGGTAAAGCATTTATTGACTTTCCATGATAACAAGATGCAGATCTTTGAGGGGAAAGTCAAATTTACCATCAAAGAGGGAAATATTATTAAGGGAATTAACAAACTAAAGTAACAGAGAATTGTCTAGGGACTCAAATGAATGTTACATAGGAAGTGTAAGGAAGCATAGTAATATGGAGGAATGCAAGACAGAAAATAACAGCATATAAAATTACAAGAGACAACGGCTATTATCAGGATAGCAAAGGCTTAAACTGCAAACAGTACTGCAAACACTGCCAGGAAGGGAAATAAATCAGGTATGCTTATATAAGAGCAAAGCTGAAGGTAAGAGAGGTAGACCAAAAATTAACAACTTGAAAGAGATTATGCAAGATAACAAGAGTTAAAATACAAAGACAAAAAACAGGTACTTTTTCCCTTATCTACTAAATAGGATGGGGAGAGATTAAACCTTTAGCATGGTGCTCCCTTCACGATACCTACACAGAAACATCCATGTTCCACCAGCATAGAGATTCATTGGCAAGTACTAGGCTAGCTAATCTTGCAAGACATTTTCCTTTCAAAGGTGAGAATCAAACCTTGTATTTTATGATTTTTGTAGTAAGTTAATTACCAACTGGGGAAAAAAATCACCTTAATCATTATGCGAACCCCCAACTGGTTATGCTGCACTTAGAATTAACGACAGTCAAATTCATACATGCAGTACTGCTATAATATAACATAATTATAATGTAAAAGTCTCTTGTGTGCCTTCATTGCAGAAATATATTCATCTCTCTAAGCCAAACAAGCTCTGAAGACAGAAGTCTTGCTCCCAAATGTATTCCTTCCTTTCAGTGTCAGTATGTTGTTTGACACCCAGAAGAGTATAGATTGCAAAGAGATCTGAAAATGTATGTTGTATAAGGAACATAAGAGATAAAGTGTTAAAATAAACAGTGGCATGGTACTCCAATGAAACCAGTGTTCTGATGAATAAAAATAGATGATCTCAATACAACTATGACATTTTCAGGCACTTCACTTAACCTGATTGCTCATTACGCTGATTAGATAATGACAATGTCATGGACTTTATGTTTACTTGTACGAATAAGTAAGTCTCTCTTCTTCTAAAATACAGACACAAAATATTTTAAACACAAGTTATGCCTGAAGTTTGAATATCTACACCTATATCTATGTCTGTATCTGTAACAATATAAATGGGTTACATATATTCAGTGAAAAGTCCATTTCTTCAACCAAAAAAAAAAAGCCTATATGTGTCTTCATAGGTTGGTACTAGGCTATCGGCCCTAGGGCCTATACAAGCCTAGCCATAACAATTCCCTGGCTATTTCTTCCCACAGTATTTACTCCCCTGGACCCCTGTCTAGCAGGGTGACTGACATGATCCCAGGGGTGAATTTCCTATCTCCCATCCAATCAGGCACTCTGCTTGACAATGTATGGGCAGTCTATTCCAGAGTCTGGGGAGTCTCTGGGTCAGGAACCTAGCCCTCCAGCATGTTTTGCTCATTGTGATGTCAAGGTTTAGATCCCTGGAGTGTGTGTCTCTGAGGGATTGGAATTTCTTTAAGTGTAGCATGTCCAACAGCTCTGGCTTTGACATGGCCTTGTATGTTAAGCAGAGATCACCTCTGAGTAGACGATATGTGACAGTGTATAGGTGGAGTTTTTTTTAGATGGTCAGCATAGGGTATATGCTTTAGGCCTGTGATTCTTTTAGTGAGACATCTCTGAGGCCTTTCCAGTTGTTGCAGATGTCTTGAGAGGTACATACCAAATGGGGCATTGTATTCTATAATGGGTCTAAAGAGGGATGAGTACAGTGGGACAATGACCTCCTTTTTTCTGGATGAAAAGCCCTTAGTGATGAGGTGTGCCACATAGAAGGATTTCCTGACTTTTGTGCTGATGTGGTTATAGGTTCATAGGTAGGTACTAGGCTATCGGCCCAAGGGCCTACGCAAACCTAGCCAGCAAGGTACCATAGCTTATGCCACCCAAGAAAGTTATTTTCCTGTGCCACTGTCCAGCAGAGACACAGAAGTGATCCCGGGGTGTATTTCCTATTTCCCATCCACTCATCAAGATTTTTCTTGAAGAGTGCTAATAAAGAACTTTGCTTGACATAGATGGGTAGCTTGTTCCAGAGTATAGGAAGTCTCTGGGACAGGAATCTATCCCTCCAGCGTGTCCTGCTTATTGTGGTGACAAGGTTTAGGTCCCTAGATTGTGTAGCTTGGAGGGATTGGGATTTCTTTAGGTGTAGCATGTCCAACAGCTCTGGGTTTGACATAGCTTTAGATGTTAGGCAGAGATCACCTCAGAGTAGGCGATATGCTACAGAATAAAGCTGGAGTTTTTTGAGGCGGTCAGTGTAGGGCATTTGTTTGAGGCCAGTAATCCTCTTTGTGAGGTACTTCTGTGGCCTTTCCAGCTGCTGCAGATGTCTTGTGAGGTACATTCCAAAAGGGGTGTTGTACTCTATAATAGGTCTAATGAGTGACGAGTAGAGGGGAACAATGACCTCTTTTTCCCTGAATGAGAACCCTTTTATGATGAGGTGTGCCATGTAGACGGACTTCCTGACTACTGTGGTGATGTGACTATCAAAGGAGAGACTACTATCCACCAGGGTCCCAAGGTCTCTTATCACGCATTCGGTGTTAAGTAGATTGCTGCCTATGTGGTAGTTCATGGGTACAGAGATTTTACCAAAGGGGATGACACTGCACTTTTTGGCATTGAGCTTGAGGCCATGGCTCTGACACCAGGCATCTGTCTCAGTGAGCCCCTTCTGTAGGATGTCCACATCATTTGGGGACTTGACTATGGCTCCTAGTTTGCAGTCATCTGCGAACTTCATCAGCTAGAGGCCTTCTGTGTTAGCCTGTACTTCAGAGAAGTAGATACCAAACAGGAGAGGTCCCAGGATGGAACCCTGTGGCACTCCACTTGTCACTGCCTTGAGGTCAGATTTGGAGTCTGCAACTTTTACAGTGTGGGTTCTGTCAGTGAGCCAGTTGGCAACCCATCTTGTGATGTAGGGATTTATACCTAGTTTAGTAAATTTATCTATGATTCCAGAGTGGGGGTGGTGTCGAAGGCCTTGACGAGGTCCAGATAGGCTGTGTGGACCAATTACCCTTGTCCATGGCTCTGGAGACTGATGCGAAGAAGTCAATCAGGTTCAGGAGATGAGATCGGCCCTTCACGAACCCAGACTGTGTGGGGTCCAGTGTTTGAAGGTTGCCAATGTCTTTGCTTATATGTTCCATGATAATGCGTTCCATGGCCTTGCAGATCAGGCTCATCAGACTGATGGGGTGGTAGTTCCCAGGATCCAAGGTGGATCGCCCCCTTGTGGAGTGGGATAACTGTAGTTGTGCACCACTCAGTGGGCATGAAGCCTGAGGTGAGGCTATGATTAAACATGACACTTAGGTGAGGTGCCAATTAATTTTGTAGTTCATGTTGTACACAGCCTGGGATGTCATCTGGTCCCATGGATGCTGTATTCTTAGCTTTGGAGAATGCGTTTTTTACCTGTGGGGCCGTTATTACCGGAATTTGGCAATCTTTTGGTATTGAGATGGGCCCTTTAGGGGGTGAGAGGGGGGTGAAGTTTGCACTGAATTGATCTGCCAGGATATTGGCAATATCCTTGGGATCAGTATAATTAATGCCATTCTGTTGGAGCTCAGAGCAGATCTGACCATTGCCACTTAGATTCTTGACATAGCTATAGAATGCTTTGTGTTTGTCTTTGGAATCTTTTGCAATTTTATTTTCGTAACTAGCTTTGGAAGATTTTATGAGTGATCTCAGCTTCTTACTGAGGCTGGAAAGGGAGATTTTTGCATCCTGGGATTTTCCTTTTTTCTGCAACAATTTCTTCCTTTTGTTGTAAAGTTTGTTTATGGCAAGGGAACACCAGATTGGCTTCCTTTTTTTGGAGGACAGCGTCTTGGTTCTATTGGGGATGGCATGATTCATGCACAAGTGGATGTGCTCGTACAGTGCCTTAGTGTAGGATTCAGCAGTTGAACGTTCAGTTCCCATCTGCATGGTCATGAAGTTTGTCACTTTTGACTTGAGTAACATGAAGTTGGCTTTAGAGAAGTTTTTTTACAGAGGTTTGGGGGTGGGATGTGGATGTCAAGGGTGATTAGCTTATGGTCAGACCTGACCAATGAGGGGGTGACCATAGGTGTGGAGCATCGATTTCCCATGTTGGTAATGACCAGGTCTAGGATACTGGAAACCCCTGGTGAGACTATGGATTATTTGATCCAGGGCGTTGGAATTTATGAATTCCAAGAACCATTGAGCAAAGGTGTTGGTACACAAGTAGTTTTCCCAATTAATGGCAGGGTAGTTGAAATCACCAAGTATTAGATGTTTGGTTGCATCTTAATATTTTCCAGTATATTTAGAAAGGTGTAGTGAAAATCTTGGGGCATGGTATAGGATCTG
This sequence comes from Protopterus annectens, assembly GCF_019279795.1. Taxonomy (NCBI): domain Eukaryota; kingdom Metazoa; phylum Chordata; order Ceratodontiformes; family Protopteridae; genus Protopterus; species Protopterus annectens. The sequence goes on from NC_056726.1 coordinate 1,691,046,071, forward strand.
TAGCAAGCTACAATTTGGATTGCAGTCTTACCTAGTGTTAGTTGCACCTGGAGAATTTCAAAGCATTGTGCTGGGCAACTAACCTGGTGTTGTGAATATCCTTGATGAATATGGACACTCCTCCACCTTTAGTGTTTTGGTCCTGGTTTGGTGGCCGAAAAGTCTGGTAAGGGTTGTAGCCTGGTATTGTAGGGCTGCTCTCTTGAGCCTTGAACCAGATCTCAGTTACTGCACAGATATCGATGTTCTCTGTTTTTAGGAGTGCCTTGAGAAAGTGCATTTTGAGGTTTAGACTTCTAGCATTGAGTAGCATTACCTTCAGATTTTGCATGCTTGTACCTGTTATGGTGGTGTTTTTGTCCTTTGAACTTTGCCTAAAAAAGGCACTATAGGGGTGTCAAAAGCCTTAGCCAGTAACCTGAATCCCAGGGGCGACAGGTGCAGACCATCTCTGGCAAAGCATCATGATCTGTCAATCATGTCATCCTAGGCAGACAGATACTGGATCCCCTTTGAATAACACCAGAAGCTTAGCCAATTGTTGAAGTCAATCATTTTGTCCTTATACTGTGGTATAATTCTGGGTGAAGGCAGGATGCTACTCAGGGCTAGGGTCATACCTGCCTGGACCACATGATTCGAGAGCTCTTCCATGTCTCTTTTCATGTAGTCCAGGGAGGTACGTCTCAGGTCATTCACTCCAACATGGACAATGACAGAGTCATATTTGTACTTGTTGTGGAGTGACTTGAGTGCATGTGTTATGTGGTGGATCCTGGCACCCAACAGGCAGCTGACTGTAATGCTCTCCTTGTTCAGTCTGGTGAGTGGGACATCAGTGTGACTGACTACAGTGTCATCTATGACTAAGGTGTTGCATACCTTGTCTTGCCTTAGGGGCTGTTGTTGGGTGGCACACTGGTGTTATGAGCTATGTGACACTTTGGTTGCGACTGGTGTTTGTTTGTGTTTCAGCTTCAGATGTCCTTGTTGCTTGGCAGGTTAATGTTAAGGGCCTCCACATATGTGGGTTTAGTGTTGCTATGTGTGGGTGTTGGTGGTGTGGGTTTAGAAGGGCTATGTGTTGCTTGATGTGTAGTCTGGTTGATAACCCTCTCCTCTTGACTGTCTAGCACAGTCTTGGGTGGAGAGTGCTTTGGTTCCAGTTTGGCTATGTAAGTGCATCTCTCGCAAGTTGTAGTGTTGGGTGGTAGGAGGAGAGAGTTGTATGTGTACATGAGGCAATTGCTGCATTGCCCCAGTATGCCCAGATTCACCAGGTGGACAGGAGAAATCACTGTCTGGTTTGGACATGCCTGGTTTGTTGCTTTTTTTTTTTTTGTAAAGCGATTAATTTCTCCTTATTAACAAGGAGAGTTGAGTGCTTGTATCAGTTTAAGACTTCTTAGTGCTTTCCAGCAGGTTTTAAAGCAAGTACTAGTCACAGGGATTCTTAAAGGTAAGATGAAAAAGAATGGTTTATCCTAAACACTGCAGTGTGCACTAGAGAAGTTTTATGTGAAAGTAGGTAACTTAGGTTTTACCTGTCTAAAAAGTTAAATTTTAGTGGAGAGTCACTATTTTTAAAACAGCAAGCTAGATTGATAGGGGTGGTCACTTTTGTATTCTGGTACTATGGAATACAGTAGGATGGCCAATAAATTTAAATAGTTGAAGGGGAGTGATTTCACAAAATGATAATTTTGTTCTTACTCACACAAGCCAGTAAAAACAGAGAGGAAATGAGATATATGGCCAAATTAACATAAGGGGAAGGCAACTAGAAAGACAGTCATGTTTAAGAACACTACAGTAACCGGGTGGGAGGGTAAGAAAAAAAATTTCTGCCTGACTCAAAAAGAGACAGAGCTGTGGTCTCTTTTCAAGTTTTAGTATGCAGTTAAAAGCAGAATACAAGTAAAACACAAGGTAAATAAAACAAATCACAGTGTTCAAAATAGAAAAAGGCAATTAAGTAATACAACAAATAAAAAGCAATCTAACCTTTCCCTCACAGCAAAGTGTAGCAGAGTCTGGGTGAGCCTTTCTAGAAATCAGCGGATCAAGCATACAGTCTTTGTAAATGTGTGAAATTGAATTATAGTTGGAATCGGGTAATTTGTCCTTTCTTCTCAGAGCAGTGGGTGGGATGGGCAGGAGTCTTGCCCTCCTACAAAACTGTTTTTTTTTTTTTTTGCATTTTTTAGTCAGCTGGTGATTGGCCAGTTGCATTCAATCACATAATTTTTTGATGTATGGTCATGAATCTCTCTCTCTCTCTCTCTCTCTCTCTCTGTCTATACATATATATATGTGCATATATATATATATATATATATATATATATATATATATATATATATATATAAAAACAAACCAAAAAACCAAATATGGAAGGAGCTGTTGCCACTCAATCGTGGATGTAAAATAGCCTCAATAGTCCCAATAGCTGATGCTGGCAGAAACAGTAAAATATTCTAATGCAAAACAGGTGTAGAATGGATCCTCTGGTAGGCCCGTATCAGATGATGTATCAAAAAGACTCTAGCATCAAGAACAAGTTTATTATGAGCTTTCGGTGAACCACACCGCTTCTTCAGATATTTTAAAAGATAATAAAATCAAAACACTTTATATAGCATTGCAAATTCAAATACAGCCAATAAAACATTTCTTAAAAAACATGTGGTACTTAGACCAGAGCCATCGCCCCTCCCCATTAGGCTCAAATTAACAAGCAATTGCAAAAGCAATAATCCTCTAATTAAAACTCTTGTAGTTAAAAGGCTCATGGAAACTTGACAATGGAACTAGTTCAAGCATTCAAATCTTAGTGGCCTGAGACTGTGAAAACTGCATCTCTATCAACATGTTACTTACAAACGCAAAATATAGTTCGAATTGAATGAGAAAAAATAATAAAAAGGATGCATAACACATTTCACCTCACTTTCTGTCCCAAGCACTGGAGTTCAAAACATAACAAAGTCTCCCAAAGTCAGACATTAATCCCAAGTATCACATATACATAAAAATGCAGTCAGTCATGTTCAAAAACAAGAATATAACTCAATACTACCTTAATAAGCTCAATGCAAAAAACATCTGAGGCTCCCTTTCATGCATGGCGTGCCAGAAAATAAAAAATGGAAACTCGCTGTTATTAATCCCATAAGTCACAGTCACAGTCACAATGTCCACATTGATTGGGCGCAGGCATTTGTCCTGCTGCCCTGGCATTGAACGTCTGCATGCACTTTGCTGATCAATGGACTTTGATATGTTTTGTGCGCCTACATGCTTCATGCATCTTTTTACATCTTACCATGAGGGTGCATTGCTTTAGTATATTGTACATACTTGTGTATGCATTTTGCAAGCTATTTTGTGGTTATGTCCAATACGCCGCTTTGACGCATGTATATATAGTGTCTGCGACGTGATTTACGCATGGATGCATAGGCAGCATGGTGTTCCCGTAGAGTTCACCGCATGTAGCGGTGACCGGAGCTTTGATTGTTTTGATTTTAGCATTTTCTAAATGGAGTTGACCAGGGCAGCAAGGGACCATGTCCCTGTTTTTAATACAATTCTATGCTTCCTCCATACACAGTGGTTTGCCTGTGACTTATGGGATTAATAACAGCGAGTTTCCATTTTTTATTTTCTGGCACGCCATGCATGAAAGGGAGCCTCAGATGTTTTTTGCGTTGAGCTTATTAAGGTAGTATTGAGTTATATTCTTGTTTTAGAACATGATTGACTGCATTTTTATGTATATGTGATACTTGGGATTAATGTCTGACTTTGGGAGACTTTGTTATGTTTTGAACTCCAGTGCTTGGGACAGAAAGTGAGGTGAAATGTGTTATGCATCCTTTTTGTCATTTTTTCTCATCCAATTCGAACTATATTATGTGTTTGTAAGTAACATGTTGATAGAGATGCAGTTTTCACAGTCTCAGGCCACTAAGATTTGAATGCTTGAACTAGTTCCATTGTCAAGTTTCCATGAGCCTTTTAACTACAAGAGTCTTAATTAGAGGATTATTGCTTTTGCAATTGCTTGTTAATTTGAGCCTAATGGGGGGGGGCGATGGCTCTGGTCTAAGTACCACATGTTTTTTAAGAAATGTTTTATTGGCTGTATTTGAATTTGTAATGCTATGTAAAGTGTTTTGATTTTATTATCTTTTAAAATATCTGAAGAAGCGGTGTGGTTCACCGCGAAAGCGCTCATAATAAACTTGTTCTTGATGCTAGAGTCTTTTTGATACATCATCTGATACGGGCCTACCAGAGGATCCATTCTACACCTGTTTTGCATTAGAATATTTTACTGTTTCTGCCAGCATCAGCTGTTGGGACTATTGAGGCTATTTTACATCCACGATTGAGTGGCAACAGCTCCTTCCATATTTGGTTTTTTGGTTTGTTTTTATACTCATTTACGGTCTTTGGGTGTTTTTTGATATATATATATATATATATATATATATATATATATATATATATATATATAGACATACATATATACACATATATAGATAGACAGATGGATAGATAGATAGATAAGATAGATAGATAGCAATTCTTATCATAGTACATATAGTAGAAGAATGCATGACAAATGCTACAGGCCATGTATAGTCTGCATATCATTCAGCATTAAATCTGCTATAAATCTTGGCGCTCACAATAATGTTGCATTTCCGTCATTAATCTTCTTTCAGATATGCTAATTCTGCATCATGTGGATGCTCAGATTGTGATTTTTATTACTTAGTCAGTTCTATACTACTAGGCAAGGGACAGTTTTCTTATCATTTATTATTTATTATTTGTTGTGTTACTTATCGCATGGTTTGCAGTAGGATTGACTTACGACAGCAACATGAAACAAATCGATACCATGTTCCACATTCTCTCTCTACAGGTTCAAGTTCATGTAAAAGAAAACATCAAAAGAAAGGATGTCTGTATAGCATTTTCATCATTTATGCAGTTGGTACACTTTTCATGTTCTATTCAGGGAGAAAATATGAACAAAAGTTAACATGGCAGGAGTAGGCAGATGTCCCAGAGAAGCAAAAATCACCATCAAATCGATCATAAGGAAAAAAACAGCTGGTCTGCAAGGCCACAAGGCTTATATCTGTGTGACGGTCAATAACGTATGATAATTATACTGTAACCTCTGAACAAGAATCAGATATCTTGGTGCACAACAAAACATTAATTATTCTATAACTGAAAAAAAGCTCTTTTGAAGGATTTGCAGTAGATTGTTAGTTTAAAAAGATAGCATTAAATACATACTAAAATATTAGGACATTTTTGACATTTCAAGGAACTATCTTTAAAGAGGCAGGTAGTGTTAATGAAATAAGGAACTAAAGGGATAATTTTTAAATTCAGGGTACTAAAAACTATACAGATCTTAAGCACTATGTCATCATTTGCAAAGCTAGTGTAACAACTGTGCACTGTTTACAGGTGCTTCACCGTCTTGTACCACTCTCTGTACAATTTTGGTTGCTTCAACAGAAAGGTTTACTATGCAGTGAGGTCAACACTTTGTTATGACTATGTAGTGCTAGGCCTGGATACAGCAGCAGTTCTGTGTTTGATTCCCACAGCCTCCATTTGCTTACTGTGCAATCTGAGCAAGTCACATAACTGGGCAATGCTTTTGTTTCATCCCTGCAAAAGACACCGTATGTCTAGCAGGCCTAACTGGTTAATAAACTTTATTTGCTTCTACTCAGAATTCGCATGAAGGCATTTATAGCCTCTTTCACTTTGGAAGTCTGTTGCCTTTGTCAGACACTATGATGAAAGTCTACACTATCATACTCAGTATATTTATTCTAGAACATAATAGTCATTAAGAAATTACATCTGGTATGCACTTCTTGCGTTGTATTTTACTGTGTGCTGTTACTTTTGAACTGTACTATATTTTAGCTGTTTCCTGAAGTTATAGCCTAAAAGAGACTTGATTCATACTTGCTGGACCCAGTCTGTTTTCACAATCTCTGAGCACTAATCCAGCTTTTCTCCACAAAAGAGGGCCTCTCTCTACACCCCAGTGAGAGTAGAGTGTAGCTAAGGACCTATCTGAGTGGTGATTGTTGGCCCAGTGCCCACTCTCATGTGTTACTATTGGTTAGAGAGTTTGAAATCAGTTTAATTTCATTGCTTCTTGTTGTCCGCACTAGCTCAGGTTTGCGTGATGCACACCACCCACATAACCACACATTAACATGCAGCAGAGGATACCATTGTTGGTTATGGATGAAAACTCTTAGATAATTTTCCCTTAATCATCTGCTTGTACTCCATCAGAGGTTTTTCACTGTTGTGCTTCACTGCCCAGTTAGACACTCAGCTGAGCCTCTAAGGTTCCTCCACAAGTCTTACGCATTAAGCCCCTCACAGTTTAGAACTTTTTCTTGCCCCTTACCCATACCTGGTCCTTCTGGTCCCCTCCCTGTCACTGCCCACAGTACTTCACCTAGCATCAGGAATGGACAATTTCCCACCATTTCTCCAGCCAATGTGATTGATATGGGCATCCTGAGGCAATATAGCAATTGCCTCATGTACACTGACAACCCACTACTCCTACTGACAACCCACTTCTCCTAATTCACACAAATTCAATATGTGAGAGATGCATCTATATTAAGAATCTAGAATCTAGGCTCTCTCACTCACAATCAGTATATCAGTACTAAGCAGGTTGTCACCTCACACACTTTACCTCCTGCACCATCCATGCATACAACATCTAAACCTACTTATGCAGAGGTTCTTACTAGAAGACCACCTAAAGATCAGAGACCTCCAAAACATACTTAATGCACTCCCAACAAATCATAGTACACATACAAACGCACGCACCAGTGTCAAACCAAATATGCCCTTAAGGCAAAACACAAAATTAATTGTTTTAGTCATAGGTAACTCCATTGATAGACATATAGAAGTCCCACTCACCAGGACGAATAAGGAAAAGTTCACGGTCATCTGCCTGTCAGGTGCCAGGATCCGACACATCACACATGCACTCAGGTCTCTCAACAACAGGCACTGTTATGACTATATCATAGTTTATGTTGGTGTAAATGACTTGAGATGTACCTCACTGGACTATATGAAGAGTGACATGACTGAGCTCTCTGATTATGTGTTCCAGGTGGATATGTCACTAGTCTTAAGCAGCATTCTATCTTAACCTAGGACGATACCTCAATACAGAAAAAAATGATTGCCTTCACCAGTTGGCTTAATTTCTGATGTCATTCGAAAGGGATCCAGAACCTGTTAGCCTGGGATGATATGGGTGATAGACCACGATGCTTTGCCAGAGATGGTCTCCACCTGTCACCTCTGGGCTTTTGGCAACTGACTAAGGCTCTTGCCTCCCTCATAGTGCCTTTTTTAGGCCATGTCACAAAACAAAATTCCTGACTTAAAAAATATCCTCAAAAAACAACCTTATGATTATGCTGCTAAACACTAAGAGTCTAAACTTGAAACTGCAATCACTGGAAGCACTTCTCACCTTGAAAGATTTCATAAACTCCACACAATGCCAAGGAATGGAACAGGATGAAGACTGTCAGGAATAAATCAGTCAAAATTACGCGTTTCGTTCACTTTTAATAACTGTGAACTTCTTCAGAGAATACAAACATGTAAAAACAGTTAGTTTAAATACTCAATAGTAAAAGTCACATGAAAAAATAATCCAATCACAAAGCAATTAATTAAGTAAATACTTATTTAAACTTATAAACTAAACTATTAATTTGTTTTAAAATCAAATAAATGTCACTTATTAACCATCACTTAAAAATACAAATTTCATTCATCTTACACAAAGAAAAGTAATAGTATTAGAAAATATAGTGTATATAATGTTTTCTATTACTAAAGCCTTTGTGCTTGCAGGAAACATTTAATGTTGATGGCTTCATTCAAGCCTGGAAATTCATCTGCTCTTAGCATAATTTGCCACAAAGCTTCCCTACACTCCAATTTAACTTTGTAGTTTCCACTGAATAAACTGTCATTTACCTTTTCTAAAACTGAAAAAGTGAATTTCTTAAAATCTGGACATGTATCTGCGTGTTTGGCCAGAGCATTTTTAAAGTCTTTGTTTTTAATAGCTGACAAATGTTCATAAATTCTTTTATGAAAGGCTCTAATAGTTTTTCCTATGTAAAACTGTTCACAAGAATTACATATAGCAGCGTATACTACGTTCTTCGTCTTACATGTGTAGTGCCCTCTACTATAGAAATCCTTGTTTAGATGTTTAAAGAAAACTGAACTAGTCCCAGAAATAAACCTACAATATTTACAATTTCCACAAGGGAAAGTACCTAATAATGATTTGTTAGTCAAATTTCTACAACCAGTGTCATGTTCTAAAATAGATTTTAGGTTAGATGTTTTCTTATATGTGAACAAAGGAAACTTACCAATTATATTGGTCAAATCATGATTACCCAAAACAACCTTCCAGTTTTCAGAAATGATACTTCTAATAACCTTCATTTCGTTTGTTATTGGAATAGGAAATGCTAAATAAAAAGTTCTGGTTTGGTTGTCAGTAACTTTAACGTTAACTGAAAAGGGATCTTTGGACTTCTTAAGAATAAGAATTGCTGTGTTATCTCTTAATAAAATAACCTCTCCCAAAATTTTTTGAAGCCAAAATCCACTATAACCTCTGTCAACGAAAAAACTTTTGAGCTTGTGAGCCTCTTCTTTGAACGTGTCATTATTAGTAGTAAGACGACTTAACCTAATAAATTGCCCCTTAACCACTCCTCGTTTCATAAATTCTGGGTGTAAACTATCAAAGTGTAAATACTGATTGGTAAAACTGGACTTTCTGTAAATACTACTTTCAAAATAAGAGTGTTCATCATCATAACTTAAATGAATATCCAAAAAGTCCAAAGTTTTACCAAAATGTCCTATAGTAAAATTCAAAAAGTCAGTAGATTTGTTTATTTTATGGAATGGTGACTTTGATAGTTTTTGTAGTTTCGTTGATAGTTTAAACAAATCTACTGACTTTTTGAATTTTAGTTTATAAGTTTAAATAAATATTTATTTAATTAATTGCTTTGTGATTGGATTATTTTTTCATGTGACTTTCACTATTGAGTATTTAAACTAACTGTTTTTACATGTTTGTTTTCTCTGAAGAAGTTCACAGTTCCTCAATGAACCATGATATCCACACTGCCTACTTGGATCTACTTGAATCACTCAAAATACAACCAAACACCCTGGTTATGGGTGCTTTAACTACCCGTCCATAGATTGGGTAAATTAAACGTGTACGAACACACTCACCCAAAGATTCTTGGACTTTGTTAACTCAAATGCCTTGGAGCAGATAGTTGGCACCCCCACAAGGGGCCCAAACATTCTAGACTTGGTAATCACCAGCATGGTAGAATGGTGCATCACCACAAGTGTGTGGCCCTCCATCGTGAAGTTTGATCATAAATCAGTCTCTTTCAAAGTAATGATAGCATCAGACTCCCTCTCAGGAAAAATTAGGCAAAAAAAATTCTCCAAAGCCAACTACAGCCTCTTACAAGAGGTTATTAATAGCTTCAAAGCTACTGTCTCCTCTGAAGGCAAGGATACCTATACTGGGATATACACCAATGCATTGTATAAACATCTGTACAATTGTATTGACTCATCCGTTCCTGACAGAACCAAAGCAAGATCCTCAAGAAAAAACAAGCCTGCCTGGTGGACATCTGCCATAAACAAGTTATATAATAAGTGGAAGAAATTGCTGTCTAAGAACAAGAAGGAACAATCCCACAACTGGAAGCACACCCTTCTCAGCTTGAACAAGCAAATAAGACATCTTGCAAAGACTTCTAAAGCTTACTACGAATCTAGATTAATATCCCTAGCTAAGGATAACCATAAGGCATTCTTTAGCTACATCTAAAACTTTAAAGGAAAAGCCCAGATTTGCACTTAACTGGTAGTGAATGGTACCACATATACAGAACCAGTAGAAATAGTCAACCTCCTATTGGGCTGGTTTAGTGAAAACTTCTTCCCCCTGTCCCCACCACATATACCCCAAAACATTCCTACCATCTATTTTCCACTTAGTATCTCTGAAGAGTTGCTGTCTCCAAGGCGAAAAACACAGCCTGTATGTGTACTGATAACATCCCAGGAAGTGTTCTCAATGGTTTAAAACAGGAGTTAGCAACACCATTGGGTACTCTTTTCAACCACAGCCTAAGCACTCATTTTGACCCTGCTGAATGGAAAACAACTACCATCATCCCCTTGCATAAGGGGGTGTGCATCCACCAACCCTGAGAACTATAGACCCATTAGCCTAACCAGCCTTATCTGCAAGGCTGTGGAGAGAATCGTCACAGACCTTATCAACAAGGATATAGGAGATCTTCAAACACTAGGGCAGCGGCCGTTAATCAGGTTTAAACTATTCGGGCTACCTAAAGTCCACTCTTCAAATTTTCCCTTAAAACTACCTTCCCCGAACTACACTACTGTTCTAATCAGTGTATCCTAAAACTAAAAAAATTATCTCTACTTGATTCCAAAGTAGACTATTCTCTATCTGTAAAGCCCAGCACTTGCTCCTACAGTACTTATCACCTTGATACAGCACTCTTGTTATAGATAGTACCCCAAAAAGGCAAACCCCATTTCTCGGTCACCCACATCCCCCAGAACCTTTTTTAAGTTTTTTTGTCTATTCCTTCTAGCATGTTGAGGGATCAGTTGCTAATGTCCTCTCCTGCTCAGCTGGTGAACCTGGGAATATTGAGGCAATGTTACAATTGCCTCATGTACACAGACAACCCTCTCCTCCTCCCACAAAACACAAATACATGCGAGAGATGCAACTATACGGCCAAACTGGAGGCTGAGCTCTCTCAACATAGGACTGGCAAGACCAGACAGGAGGAGAAGGTAACCACACACACTATAGACCCAGTCTCACATAGTACCATCACAACCTCAAATCATACACATAAACACACAAAGACATACTCGGAGGCTCTGATCAAAAATATACCAAAACAGCAGAGGCCACCAAAGCAGACACCCAAACAACTACCACCTCAGAACACAACATCTGCAACACATAGACCACACAGTCAGAGTGTCAAGCAGTCACAGCCCTTAAGGCCAAACACAATGCCAGACACACTAGTCATTGGTGACTCCATAGTCAGACACACTGACGTCCCTCTCACCAGACTGAGTAAGGAGAAGGTCACAGTAAGCTGCCTGTCGGGCGCTAGAATCCGCCACATAATGCAAGCACTCAGGTCTCTCAACAGCAGGTACAAGTACGACTCAATCATTGTCCACGCTGGTGTAAACGACCTGAGACGTACCTCCTTGGACTACATGAAAAGAGACATTGAGGAGCTCTCTGATTATGTAGCCCAAGCAGGTATGACCCTGACCTTGAGCAGTATCCTACCTTCACCAAGAATGATGCCACAATACAGAGATAAGATGATCACCTTTAACAATTGGCTTAAACTCTGGTGTCATTCAAAAGGGATCCAATGTCTGTCTGCCTGGGATGACATGCTGGACAAGCCACGCTGCTTCGCAAGGGATGGCTTGCACCTGTCACCCCTGGGATTCTGGATTTTGGCAAAGGCTCTTGCCACCCCCATAGTGCCTTTTTTAGGCAAGGCTCAAATTCTAAACCTACCACCCTAGAACACAATAAAGAAAAAAAACTAAGGGTAATGCTGCTCAATGCAAGAAGTCTCAACCTCAAGATGCATGCACTCAAGACCCTTCTCAGTATGGAGAACATCGATGTCTGTGCTGTGACAGAAACCTGGTTCAAGGCTCCTGAGAGCACCCCAGCACTATCAGGTTTTACCTCATATCATGCGTTCTGGCCCCAAAATCTGGACAATACCAAGAAAGGAGGGGGGGTATCCATATTCATCAAGGACACCCACACCTCAAGATTGGTGGCAACGCACGATGCATCGGAAACCATCCAGGTGCAATTAACCATAGGCAAGACTGCTCTGCAATTTGTAGCATGTTACAGGCCACCCTCGCAAACTCAGGAACCTCACATGGCTTTCCTGAAAACACTGGAGGGGATAAATGTATCTCCGAACACCATCATACTAGGTGACTTCAATTACCCTAATATAGACTGAGAACACTACTCAAGCCCAAACACTCTAGCCCAAAAGTTCCTGGAATTCATAAACTCAAATGCCATGGAACAACTAGTCACCATCCCCACAAGAGGAGAAAACATACTTGATCTCATCATCACTAATATGGGAGCACAATGTTCAACACCGGAAGTATACCCCTCACTGGTGAGATCAGATCACAAACTAATCTCGCTGGAGGTCCTCATCCCGCCCCCACCTGAAATAAAAAAGACCACAGTAAAGAACTTCTCGAAAGCCGACTTCACACTTCTAAAGACTAGTGTGGTCTCCTTTAAGGCCCCCGAGCCGGCGGTAAACATTACTCAAGCCGCTGAATCACTTACATATGCCTTCTACCAGCACCTGCAGGGCTGCATGGATCAGGCAATCCCAAGCAAAACAAAGACTCTTTGTACCAAAGGCAAGCGCCCAGTCTGGTGGACCCCAGCCATAAACAAACTCTACAACAAAAGGAGAAAGCTACTACAAGATAGAGCAAAATCCTTAAAAGGTAAGACACCGCTGATCACTATAAGTAAAAAGCTAAGAGCTCTCATAAAATCATCCAAAGCTAATTTTGAGAGAAAAATAGCTAAGGACTCAAAAGACAATCATAAGGCATTCTTTAGCTATGTTAGAAACCTGGGAGGAAACTCCCAGATATGCTCAGAATTAGTTCAAAATGATGTGAAGATTACTGATCCTACAGACATTGCCAACATACTGGCTGACAGGTTCAGTGCAAACTTCTCCCCCCCCCAAAAGGAGAGATATCTATACCAAATGATTGTAGCCCCCCAAACATCTCTAACGCCCAGGTGAGAACTGCTCTCTCCAAGGCAAAAACACAGCATCCATGGGACCTGATGGTGTCCCCGGCTGTGTGCTCCACGAACTCAATGAGGAATTAAACCCGCAGTTAGGACAGCTGTTTAATCTTAGTCTCACCTCGGATACGCACTCCAGGAGTGGCGACAGCACTGTGGTCCAACTCCACAAAGGCGGTGCCTCCACCGACCCTGGAAATTACCGTCCCATTAGCTTGACAAGCCTTATCTGCAAAGCCATGGAGAGGATCATAATGGATCTCATAAATAAAGACATAGGGAATTTGCAGACTTTGGATCCAACCCAGTTTGGCTTTGTCAAAGGCAGATCATGCCTTTTAAACTTGGTTGACTTTTTCAAACAGTCACCAAGGCCATTGATGAGGGAAAGGCAGTCCATACAGCCTACCTCGACCTGGCGAAGGCCTTCGATACAATACCCCACTCGGGTATCATTGAAAAACTCATCAGCTTAAATGCAAACCCATACATCACAAGATGGGTTGCAAACTGGCTGAGTGACAGAACCCACAGGGTCAGAGTTGCTGGTGCCATGTCAGACTCAAAGCCTGTCACAAGTGGTGTCCCACAGGGCTCAGTCCTGGGCCCACTCTTGTTTGGCATCTACTTTTCTGAAGTACAAGCAAACACAGGAGGGTTATGGCTGACAAAGTTTGCAGATGACTGCAAGCTGGGCGCCGTAGTCGAAAACACATCTGACACAGATATCCTTCAGAAGGGTCTCACAGAAACGGAAAACTGGTGCCAGAGCCATGGCCTAAAGTTAAATGCCAAGAAATGTATAGTCATACCCTTCGGGAAAAACAAGGTTACCCCTAGCTACCACATAGGTGGCAATCCACTGAGCACAGAAGAAGTTATCAGGGACCTGGGGACCCAGGTTGACAGTGGCCTTTCATTCGACACCCATATTGCTAAAGTAGTTAGGAAGACCTTCTACATTGCCCACCTTATCATGAAGGGATTCACATCTAGATCAAGGGAGGTCATAGTCTCCCTATACTCATCACTCATCAGACCAATGATTGAGTACAATGCCCCATTCGGAATGTATCTGACCCGACACTTCCAGCAGCTGGAGAGGCCACAAAAGTTCCTCACCAAAAGGATAAAGGGTCTCAAAAATCTGTCTTATGCTGCCCGACTGAAAGAACTCCAGCTCTATTCAGTTGCTTACCGCTTGCTCAGAGGTGACCTGTGCCTGACATACAAGGCCATGTCAAACCCAGATTTGATGAACATGCTTCACCTCAAAAAATCTAGATCCCTCAGAGCCACAAGGGCGGGAGACTTAAACCTCGACACGGTTATTAATAGGACGTGCTGGAGGGATAGATTCATCACCCAAAGACTCCCTATGCTGTGGAACAAAATCCCGGTATATGTGAGGCAGAGCACCTCGCTGGCCTTGTTCAAGAGGAATCTTGACCAATGGATGGGAGATCGCAGATATACCCCAGGGATTACCTCAGTTTCACTGCTCGACAGAGGCACAGCAAAATAATGGGCATAGTTTCTCCAAACTAAAGGGGTGGTGTAAGCCACAAAACTATGGGCTAGGCTTGTAAATGCCCTCGGGCAGATAGCCTAGTATGAACCTATGAACCTATGAACTTGACCTGACCCAGCTTTCTCTGCCTGTTGAACCAGGTAGACTTCTTCAAGACTATCACCAAAGCCCAGAACAAAGGCAAATCATACGGCCTACCTAGACTCAGGCATCATTGAAAAACTCACACAGCTAGAGATTTGACATGGTGCAATATTTATGCAGAGGAGAAAGCCAAATTAATCAATATAAAGAAGGCATCCCCAAAGATATTTGAAAAGAAATACAGGCAAAGGCATCCGGATATGGAAATTTTCACAATAATAAATAATATCACAAAGATGGAATGTAGAAAAGATGATTAGTAAAGTAGAAGTTAAAAAAATGGAAGTTGAAGTTATGGAGTGCCAGCGAAGTGAAGGATTTGGTGTAGAAGGTCTAACACAGGTTACATCACAGCATGATGCAGTGAGTCCCAAAGTAAGGTGAAACAGGAAGATCAGGAGACATTTGAAGAAAAAATATAGACATGGGAAAGAAAAAGAGATTTAATATGGTGCAATATTTACACAAAGGAAAAAGCAAAACTAACCAATACAAAAAGGGCAGCACCAAAGATATTTGAAGAGAAATACAGGCAAAGAAATCAGGACATGGAAAACTTTACAATTCAAAAAAATAAGACAAAGAGGAAAAGTAGAAAAGGAGATTAGTAATGGAGAAGTTAAAGAAATAGAAACTGAGGTTATGGAGCACCTGCAAAGTGAAGTATTCAGTGTAGAAAATCAAAAGCAGAAAGCACCACAACAGGATAGAGCAATGGATATACAAATTAAGGGTAAACAAGTGGAACAGGAAGCAATTTTCCAGGTGCCACATCAAGATATTTTGGAGCCTTCCACAGGAAACCAGTATAAATGTTCACTTGAAGCTAGACAGCAAGGAAAGGAACAGGAAACTGTGGAAACTCTGATGCAGTCAAAGTTGAGGAGTGATAGGCCAGTGAGTTCCCATATGACAGAACAACAGATGAAACAGGATGAAATTGAAAAGAAGGTGCCAAGGGAAGATGCAATAGAACTTTCTATAGAATGCCCATAGGAAATGGAAAACAAGGGATGTGCCCTCAATTTAGAAGAAAATACTTATTTATTTATTTTATTTTATTTTACATTTGTTGACTGGGATAGTCCGACTGGATGCATGTCCATTTTCAGCAGAGGCCTGGGGAGAAAAGCTCCAAGGGTAAGCAGATACAGCATTACATAATACCAGCATTACATATTACAAACAGACTATTTACAGAGATTACATAAGTAAGCAAGTTAAACAAAGTTCCACAGGTTACAGTTAATCCTGAGCACAAGTCAGGATTAAATTAAATTACACAGTAAACTGGTTAACAGATTTTTACACATTCTAGAAAGAGTTAGCCAGGCTTGATACATTGACATAGCCAGTTATGCTAAGAGAAGACATGGATAGATATATTAAGATCAATGAGAGAAATAGACTGCAGAAGGTCAATAAAACTCAAAAAGTCAGAAGTCTGATAAAACAAATGAACACAGTAATTAGCACTGTCCATAGAGACTCATGTGATATAACAGAAGTAAACAGGGTATATTACTGTGCGGCTAAATTAGTAACTGATAAAGTTGTACCACAAGAACATAAGGTAGCAAGGGAAAGGAAGGGGAGAAATCGAATACCATGATGGAAGTATTGAACAGAGATAACTATAAAGCAATTAAGACAAGAAGTATCACTGTTAGAAGACTATGGAAGAGGGAACAGATCAATAAAAATACTAAGAAAGATAGATGTGATAAAAGCAATGTGCAGTATTAGAACACACCAGGATCTATCATGCACTATCGTAAATGACAAACTAAATATTTCAGCACAGGCAGAAAAACTTAGATGATACACAGATAAAAATAAAGGAAAAGTACAAAATAAGCAATTTATTGATCAAAAAAGTTTTATAGAGAATAGGGAAACAAGGTAAAATGAATTGAAAGACTGCCAAAAAAAGAGGAAATAGATACATTTTGGAGAAGCATCTATGAAGATCTTGTGGAAAATAACAAAGATGCTAAATGGATAGAAGAAATAAAAGAAAGAATAAGAAGTTTAAAGGTGCAGGATATGAAATGGGATGAAGTAACAGCCAGAGAGATTGAAACAAAGTTATGGTAAGCCTCTAAGTGGAAAACCCCAGGTCCAGATGCAGTACCTAATATTTGGTTAAAAGTATTAACATCTTTGCATGAAAATTTAGACATGAGTAAGAACTATTTATATGTGCACCCCAACCAGACACCAATCTAGCAAAACAATGCTCCTACTTAAGAGTGAACCTGCAAGCTACCCTAAAAATTATAGACCAATAACCTGCCTTCCAACAACGTATAAACTGTACATGGAAATTGATGCCAACAGAGTTTATAGTCATATATAGGTTAATTGGCTCATGGGTTAGTACTAGGCTATCGGCCCTAGGGCCTATACAAGCCTAGCCATAACAATTCCCTGGCTATTTCTTCCCACACTATTTACTTCCCTGACCACTGTCTACCAGGATGACTGATGTGATCCCCGGGGTGAATTTCCTTTCTCCCATCCAATCCTCAAGGTTCCTTTTGAAGAGGGCCAAAGAGGCGCTCTGCTTGACATGTATGGGCAGTCTGTTCCAGAGTCTGGGGAGTCTCTGGGTCAAGAACCTATCCCTCCAGCATGTTTTGTTTATTGTGATGACAAGGTTTAAATCCCTGGAGGGTGTGGCTCTGAGGGATTGGGGTTTCTTTAAGTGTAGCATGTGCAACAGCTCTGGGTTTGACATGGCCTTGTATGTTAAGCAGAGATCGCCTCTGAGTAGACGATATGCAATAGAGTATAGCTGGAGTTTTTTAAGGCAGTCAGTGTAGGGCATCTACTTTAGGCCTGTGATTCTTTTAGTGAGGTATTTCTGCGGCCTTTCCAGTTGTTGCAGATGTCTTAAGAGGTACATACCAAACAGGGCTTTGTATAATGGGTCTAATAAGGGATGAGTACAGTGGGACAATGACCTCCTTTTTCTGGATGAAAAGCCCTTAGTGATGAGGTGTGCCACATAGAAGGGTTTCCTGACTGTTGTGGCAATATGGTTATCAAAGATGAGACGACTCTCCACCTGTGTCCCTAAGTCTCTTATCAAACTTTTGGTGTTTAATGTACTGCCACCTATGTGGTAATTCATGGGTACATGTTTTTTCCCAAAGAGGATAACTATACATTTCTTGGCATTGAGCTTGAGTCCATGGCTCTGGCACCAAGCATCTGTTTCTATAAGGTCCTGTTGTAGAGTATCCACATAATTTAGGGATTCAATAATGGCTCCCAGTTTGCAGTTATCTGTGAACTTTGTTTGCCAGAGTCCTTTAGTGTTGGCCTGTATTTCAGAGAAGTAGATGCCAAACAAGAGCGGTCACAGGACTGAACCCTGAAGTACTTCACTTGTCACTTGTCTGGAGATGGATTTGGAGTTGGCTACTTTTACAGTGTGGGTTCTCTCAGTAAGCCAGTTGGCAACACATTGAGTGATGTAGGGATTAATGCCCAGCTTAGTAAGTCTATCTAAGATTCCAGAGTGGGGGATGGTGTCAAAGGCCTTGGCAAGGTCCAGATAGGCTGTGTGGACCGCCTTACCCTCGTCCACGGCTCTGGAGACTGATTCGAAGAAGTCAATTAGGCTCAGGAGACAAGATTGCCCCTTCACAAACCCAGACTGGATGGGGTCCAGTGTTTGAAGGTTGCCAATGTCTTAGTTTATAAGTTCCATGATAATACATACCATGGCCTTGCACATCAGACTTGTCAGACTGATGGGGCAGTAGTTGCCAGTATCCAAGGTGGATTCCCCCTTGTGGAGTGTCATAACTGTAGCTGTGCACCACTCAGTGGGCACGAAGCCTGAGATGAGGCTATGATTAAACATGACACTTAGGTGAGGTGCCAGTTCATTTTGTAGTTCATGTAGTACACAGTCTGAGATGTCATCTGGTCCCACGGATGCTGTATTCTTAGTTTTGAAGAGTGCATTTTTTACCTGTGTGGCCATTATAACCAGAATTTGGCAATCTTCTGGTATTGAGATGGGCCATTTAGGAGGTGAGGTGAGGGTGAAGTTGGCACTGAATTGATCTGCCAGGATATTGGCAATATCCTTGGGATCAGTATATTTAATGCCTTTCTGTTGTAGCAAATCTGAACATTGCCATTTAGATTCTTGACATAGTTATAGAATGCCTTGTGGTTGTCTTTGGACACTTTTGCAATTTTATTTTCGTAACTAGCTTTGGACGATTTTAAGAGGGATCTCAGCTTCTTACTGAGGCTGATAAGGGAGTTTTTTTTTGCATCCTGGGATTTTCCTCTTTTCTGCAGCTGTTTCTTCCTTTTGTTGTAAAGTTTGTTTATGGCAGGGGATGACCAGATTGGCTTCCTTTTTTTGGACGAGAGCATCTTTGTTCTATTTGGGATGACACGATTCATGCATGAGTGGATGTGCTCGTACAGTGCCTTAGTGTAGGATTCAGAAGTCAAACTTTCAGTTCCTGTCTGCATGGGTGTCATGATGTTTGTCACTTCTGACTTGAGCAGCATGAAGTTGGCTTTGCAGAAGTTTTTTTTATGGAGGTTTCCTAACTGAGAGGTGGGGGTGGGATGTGGATGTTAATGGTGATTAGCTTATGGTCAGACCTGACCAACAAGGGGGTGACCATAGGTGTGGAGCATTGATTTCCCATGTAATGAAGTCTAGGATATTTGAGCCCCTGGTGGGACTATGGATAAGTTGATCCAGGGCATTAGAATTTATGAATTCCAAGCACCGTTGGGCAAAGGTGTTGGTACATGAGTAGTTTTCCCAGTTAATGGCATGGTAGTTGAAATCACCCAATATTAGGGTGTTTGGTTGTATATTAATATTTTCCAGTATGTTTAGAAACGTGTAGTGAGAATCTTGTGGCACGGTGGGTGATCTGTAGCAAGCTACAATTTGGATTGCAGTCTTACCTAGTGTTAGTTGCACCAGGAGAATTTCAGACTCATTGTGTTGGGCAACTAGCCTGGTGGTGTGAATATACTTGGTGAATATGGACACTCCTCCACCTTTAGTGCTTGAGTCCTAGTTTGGTGGCCGAAAAGTGTGGTAAGAGTTGTAGCCTGGTATTGCAGGAATGCTTTCTGGAGCCTTGAACCAGGTCTCAGTTACTGCACAGATATCAATGTTTTCCAATTTTATTAGTACCTCAAGAGAGTGCATTTTGAGGTTTAGACTTCTAGTATTGAGTAGCATTATCTTCAGAATGTGCATGCTTGTACCTGTTACGATGGTGGTTTTGTCCTTTGAACTTTGCCTAAAAAAGGCACTAAAGGGGTGGCAAGAGCCTTAGCCAGTAATCTGAATCCCAGGTGAGACAGGTGTAGACCATCTCTGGTAAAGCATCATGGTCTGTCAATCATGTCGTCCCAGCCAGACATATACTGGATCCCCTTTGAATGACATCAAAAGCTTAGCCAATTGTTGAAGTCAATCATTTTGTCCTTATATTGTGGTATCATTCTGGGCAAAGGCAGGATGCTACTCAGGGCTAGGGTCATACCTGCCTAGGCCACATGATCTGAGAGCTCCTCCATGACATATAATCCAGGGAGGTACATCTCAAGTCATTCACTCCAACATGGACAATGACAGAGTCATATTTGTACTTTTTGTGGAGTGACTTGAGTGCATGTGTTATGTGATGGATCCTTGCACCTGACAGGCAACTGACTGTAATTTTCTCCTTGTTCTGCCTGGTGAGTGGGACATCAGTGTGCCTGACTATACAGTTAGCTATGACTAAAGTGTTAGGTACATTGTCTTGCCTTAGGGGCTGTTGCTGGGTGGCACACTGGTGTTGTGAGCTATGTGATACTTTGGTTGTGATTGGTGTTTGTGTTTCAGCTTTGGAGGTCCTTGTTGCTTGGACAGGTTACAGTTAAGGGCCTCTGCATGCATGGATTTAGTGTTGGTATGTGTGGGTGATGGTGGTGTGGGTTTAGAAGGGCTATGTGTTGCTTGAGGTGTAGTGCAGGTGTTAACCTTCTCCTCTTGACTGTCTAGCACAGTCTTGGGTGGAGAGAGTTTTGCTTCCGGTTTGGCTATGTAAGTGCATTTCTCACAGGTTGCAGTGTTGGGTGGTAGGAGGAGAGGGTTGTCTGTGTACCTGAGGCAATTGTTGCATTGACCAAGTATGCCCAGATTCACCAGGTGGACAGGAGAAATCACCGGAAGCTGACCCTTGAACATGCCTGGTTTGGTGCATTTTCTGTAAAGTGCAGGAGCTGTTTTCCCTTGCCTTAGCAAGGTACTTTGCAATTATAGGCTGTTTTGTTCCTACGATTAATTTCTCCTTATTAACAAGGAGAGTTTAGTGCTTGTATCAGTTTAAGGCTTCCTAGTGCTTTCCAGCAGGTATTAGAGTAAGTGCTAGTCAAAGGGATACTTAAAGGTTGTTGTTGTGTCTTTCGGCTTTTCCCAGTTAGGGGTCACCACAGCAGAACTCCGGTCTGCTAATGATTGGCAGTAGATTTTTACATGCCGAGTTGCCAGCTCTGATGCACAACCTTCAATGAAGGTACGCCCATTCACACATGTCTCCACACAGAAGACGCTCTAGCTGAGAATCGAACAGGACAACGTCTTACTGTGAGGTGACAATGCTACCGCAGCACCACCACTGCAGTCAAAGGGATACTTAAAGGTAAGATGAAAAAAATGGTTTATCCTAAACACTGCAGTGTGCACTAGATAAGTTAGATGTGAAAGTAGGTAACTTAAGTTTTATCTGTCTAAAAAATTAAGTTTTATTGGAGAGTCACTATTTTTAAAACAGCAAGATAGATTGAAAGGGGGTGGTCAATTTTGTATTCTGGTACTCTGGAATACAGTAGGATGGCCAGTAAATGTACATAGCTGAAGGGGAGTGATTTCACAAAATGATAATTTTGTGCTTACTCACACAAGCCAGTGAAATCAGAGAGGAAATGAGATATATGGTCAAATTAACATAAGAGGCAGGCAACTAGAAAGACAGTGGTATTTAACAACACGATAGTAAGCGGGTGGGAGGGTGGGGAAAAATACTGCCTGACTCATAAGAGACAGAGCTGTGTTCTCTTTTGAAGTTTTAATATGCAGTTAAAAGCAGAGTACAAGTAAAACACAAGGTAAAGAAAACAAATCACAGTATTCAAAACATAAAAAGGCAATAAAGTAATACAAAATACAGCAAATAAAAAGCAAACTAACCTTTCCTTCACAGCAAAGTGTAGCAGAGTATGGGTGAGCCTTTCTAGTAAAGCTCTGAATGTTTTATTTTACCCCTTAAATAGAAGGTTTAGTTCCTAGCTCCACCCCCTCAGTTCAAAATGATTAACCTTAAGTAACCTCTTCTATCTTATGTATGAGTCCTTAATTGGTCAGTTCTAATTTCTGCCTGACTCACAAGAGACAGAGCTGTGGTTCTTTTGAAGTTTTAATATGCAGTTAAAAGCAAAATACAAGTAAAACACAAGGTAAAGAAAACAAATCACAGTATTCAAAATATAAAAATGCAATAAAGTAATACAAAATACAGCAAATAAAAAGCAAACTATCCTTTCCTTCACAGCAAAGTGTAGCAGAGTCTGGGTGAGCCTTTCTAGTAAAGCTCTGAATGTTTTATTTTTCCCCTTAAATAGAAGGTTTAGTTCCTAGCTTCATCCCCTCAGTTCACAAATGATTAACCTTAAGTAACCTCTTCTCTCTTATGTATGAGTCCTTAATTGGTCAGTTCTAATTTCTGCCTGAGTCACAAGAGACAAAGCTGTGGTCTCTTTTGAAATTTGAATATGCAGTTAAAAGCAGAATACAAGTAAAACACAAGGTAAAGATAACAAATCACAATATTCAAAATATAAAAAGGTAATAAAGTAATACAAAATACTACAAATAAAAGCAAACTAACCTTTCCTTCACAGCAAAGTATAGTAGAGTCTGGGTGAGCCTTTCTAGTATAGCTCTGAAATGTTTTATTTTACCCCTTAAATAGAAGGTTTAGTTCCTAGCTCCACACCCTCAGTTCACAAATGATTAACCTTAAGTGACCTCTTCTGTCTTATGTATGAGTCCTTAACTGATTTGTTTTAATTTCTGCCTGACTCACAAAGAGACATAGCTGTGGTCTTTTTTGAAGTTTTAATATGCAGTTAAAAGCAGAGTACAAGTAAAACACAAGGTAAAGAAAACAAATCACCGTGTTCAAAATATAAAAAGGCAATAAAGTAATACAAAATGCAGCAAATAAAAAGCAAATTAATTTTTCCTTCACAGCAAAGTGTAGCAGAGTCTTGGTGAGCCTTCCTAGTAAAGCTCTGAATGTTTTATTTTACCCCTTAAATAGAAGGTTTAGTTCCTAGCTCCACCCCTCAGTTCAAAATGATTAACCTTAAGTAACCTCTTCTATCTTATGTATGAGTCCTTAATTGGTCAGTTCTAATTTCTGCCTGACTCACAAGAGACAAAGCTGTGGTCTCTTTTGAAATTTTAATATGCAGTTAAAAGCAGAATACAAGTAAAACACAAGGTAAAGAAAACAAATCACAATATTCAAAATATAAAAAGGTAATAAAGTAATACAAAATACAACAAATAAAAGCAAACTAACCTTTCCTTCACAGCAAAGTATAGTAGAGTCTGGGTGAGCCTTTCTAGTAAAGCTCAGAAGAAAACTCAATTATGGCACTACAACAAAAGGGCAATAAAAGAAAGTCATATGGAACAAAGGATCATTTGTTGTTAAATAAGTCATACTGGAGAACTGTAAAAAGGGGAAAAATCAAAGTATGGCATGGATTGACTACATTGATAGTATCCCACATTCATGGATAAAAGTGTGCTTAAAAATGTATAACTGATCGACTACATTATAGTGATCATGAAACAGTGGCAGACCACTTTGCAATTAAGCCATGATAATGGACAGATTATTATCCCAGGGATAAAAATTCAAAGGGGATATTCCAGAGTGGCTCTCTTGTCACTGCTGCTATTCTGCCTTGCCCTTAACCCATTAAGCTGTTTACATAACAGCTTAGGCTATGGCTACAATTTTCCCCTATAAAACAATGTGTAAAGACTTCTCATCTTCTTTGTTAATGATTTACAACTGTATAGTTCATCAGATAAAAAACTGAAGGCACAGCTGCAGGTTGGCAAAACATTTTCAGATGATATAAGAATGTCATTTGGTCTTCATAAGTGTGCAAAAGTGACCTTTAAAGCAGGAAAACTGCAGCAGCAGGAAAACATCAGTTTGGGACAAGAATGTGATATAAAAGAACTTGAGCAAGAGGGAGTGTATAAATATTTGTGAACTGATGAAGGATTAACAATAAAACATGAACAAATGTGAATAAAACTTAGTAAGGAATACTTTAGAAGACTTAATGAAAACAACATTGACATCTAGGAACAAAATCCAGGCTATAAACCAGTTTGCTCTTCCTGTCCTAACTTATAGTTTTGGAGTGATCGACTGGCCTCAAAACGTGTTGGATAGATTAGGTAGGCAAACAAGAAGGATGCTTCATGCTCACCAAATGATCTATAAAAATCAATGTATACCAAGATTATATATTCCCCCATTCCAAAGGAGGGAATGGGTCTCCTTGAAATTGATTACATGTATAGATCTGCAGTCATGGGACTACACACATATCTGCTGACCTCACAAGACCCAAATGTAGTGAAAGTTTTGCAGCATGTGGAGAATAAATCTAAGATGACTTCTCTGCTTAATTTAGCAGAAGCATATCTGCGTAAAGTAGGAATGGAAATAAAACCAGATACAGATATAAATCAGGCAGTAACTGAATTTGCCAAAAAAAAAAAAAAGAAAGACTATAAGGTAAAGGACCAGATGAGAAGCCAAGAGATGTGGAAAAAGCATAAATATGGTTGCAAGTATAGAAGACTTCTGAAGAATCTCATGTTTATCAAGAACAAATGCAGGAATGGTTAAGGAGAGGTGAATTTAAACCAAGAGATGAAAGGCTAATATTGGTAGCCCAAGATAGTGGGTTACGCACACGCAGGTTTACAAAGTCCATTGAACACGAGGGAGAAACAGACAAATGTAGGTTTTGTAAAACCAAATTGGAAAACTTTGCATACCTCGTTGCTGGGTGTGGTATACTAATGGAAGAAGGACTGTACACTGAAAGGCATAATAATGTGGCAAGAGTGTTGTACTGGGGATTGTGCAAACATTATGGTATTGAAGTGGTTGAAAAACACTGGAAACATGAGCTACAAAACATCACAGAAAATAATGAAGTTTATATCACATGGGATCACCCATTACTAACAGTTCAAAAGATAGATGCTAGAAAACTGAACATAGTGGTCGAAGAAAAGAAGACAAAAGTAGCACTGATCATTGAAATCACCACACTCAGTGACTACAGTGTCCTGCGTACAGAGAGACACAAAGTCATAAAATATCAGGATCTGCAGCCAGAAATGAGAGCAATGTGGAAGAAAGATACCCAGACAGTTACAATAGTAGTAGGAGCAATGGGTCTTACAAAAAAGAATCTACAATCATATTCAGATATGTTACCAATCCATGTAACCCCTTATGAATTGCAGAAGGAGTCATTACTGGGCACATGCAGGTGCTGCAAAGAGCACTTTTGGCTGACATCAAAGATTGAAACAATACTAATTTCACGAACTTTAATCATACTTTGATTTAGAAATGGGGTCCATTCCTGTCATAGTATTAGAAACCCAAAAGACTTGGAAAAATTAAAAACTAGGGGTCAACCCATATACTGTTGGGTGGGTTGCAAATTGGCTCACTGACAGAACACATATAGTTGAAATAGGGGACTCCTCCTCCACCAGCAGACCCATTACCAGTAGTGTTCCACATGTATCAGTGTTGAGGCCCCTATTGTTTGAAATCTACTTCTCAAATGTACAGCCAAAAACAAAAGGTCTGTGACTGACAAAGTCTGCTGATGACTGCAAACTGAGAGCAGTCACTGAGTCCCCAAATGATGTCAAAATTCTACAAGAAGGACTTACTCACACCAATGATTTTTGCCAACGTCATGGTCTTAAACTCAAATGCAGAAAAATGCATTATCATCCCTTTTGCCAAAGGCAATCTCTCTGCAGACTACCATATTAATAACAACACCCTAACCTCTAAATCAGTGATGAGAGTTTGGGCACACAGGTTGACAACAACCTTACTGTTGAACACCAGGTTGGTAAGGAAAGCCTTCTATGTTGCTCACCTCATAAGCAAGGGCATAGCTTCCAGAAAAAAAGAGATTATAACTCCACTGTACTCTTCTCTAATCAGACCAATAACAGAGTACAATGTCTTTGGTATGTACCTAAACAGGCACCTGCAGCAACTGGAGAGACCCCAAAGGATCCTCACATAGAAAATGAAGGGTCTTCAGTACATGTCTTAAGTGGACATGTGTTATGTGGACAGGCTGAAATTACTGTCACTATACTCTGTATCATATAGACTAGTCTGAGGCATCCTGTGCCTTGCATACAGAGCAACTACTGATCCTGCTTTAATGAAAATGTTGCACATTCTTAAGTAAAATGGTACACAGTTCACTCGCTTTAAGGACCTTAACCTAGCATGTGAAATCAACAGGACTTGCTGGATAGACAGATATGTCTCCCAGAGGTTGCCTCTCCTCTGAAATAAATTCCTAATACAAATTAAACAAAGTCCCTCATTAACCCTTTTTAACTGTAACTTGGACAGTTGGATGGGAAACTGCAAATCCACCCCAGGGGTTTCACCTGTGTCCCTCTTGGATAGAGGCAGTTGGTGCTGATTTAGATCTGCTTATAACATAGATCATATCTCTAGACCATTAAGGGAACAAGGGTTGAACTTGGCTAGATTTGTAAGGGCCCTAGGGCCATTAAACTAGTAATGTCCTATGAATCTGTGAACCTATATGAAGAAGTATTTATTATGTGCCATCCAATGATTAGCACTAATTTCATTTATTTTCTAAGAATAGATTTTGTCTAACCTGAGGGTATAACCTGACATGTTCCATAATATTTGAATTCTTGTGTGTGTGTGTGTGTGTGTGTGTGTGTGTGTGTGTGTGTGTGTGTGTGTGTGTGTGTGTGTGTGTGTGTGTGTGTGTGTGTGTGTGTGTGTGTGTGTGTGTGTGTGTGTGTGTGTGTGTGTGTGTGTGTGTGTGTGTGTGTGTATTCATCTATGTGAGGGCATGTCATTTTCTGATAACACAAACCCTGAGCCATAATTCCAGGCATGGATTCTACAGTGGTAAATATGATCACTGACAGATGTATAGTTATTATTATAAAGTATTTTACCTGCTAGTCATAGTTCATACTATATGGCTGAGAATGTTTCATTACATTAGTATAGCTCACCTACTTTATTTCTGGAACCCTGTTACTTATAACACTTATGTTTGCTCAGAAACAATGAAATATCTAAGACTAAGTGGAAAACTGACAGCTGTACTTACCAATGGATGAACTGTATGATGTGAACAATTTCCCCCAACATTTTTGCATTAAAAAAGTTCTGAAAATAAACCAAACATTTTGAAAAATATTGACCCCAGTGGAGCTAAGATTGCTTGTAAAACCTAGTTTATTTTTTACTATCTTGGCTTCATCTTTAAATCCATTTAGAAGAGTGCTGACCCATAAACTTTATAAATTAACATATGATTGGCTTTTAAAAAGATGTTAAAGTGAACATAATTATTCAAGACCTGGTGTAAGTTAGAAGAACATAGAAGGATATTGCCCAGGGCATAAATGTTAGGTCTTAAAATTGATAACAGTTCCTATTTAGTAGAATATGTCTGTATCCAAGCCAATGAATTATATGGGAGATGATAAAACATATAATTCAACAAAAGAGGGTCCAGTGTGGTGGTATATAATACAACACTTAACGTGTTTTACCAATGTGATAAAGTTCCATTGATTTGTGCCTGCAGTTTTCTCTTATTTAACTAGTTTGTTACAAATCTGACAATAGAAGGACTAATAGTGGGTCTTCCAGAAAATAGCAAACATTCGACTATGAATACTCAAAACTGAGATCAGAATTTTGTAAATGGACATTTGTTTCAAATAAGTAGTTATAACAGAACAGCCTCCTGCACCTCCTACAAGGGCAGCTGTATCCCCAAATTGCTGCTACTTAATATAAATGCACAAAAGGCTACCACTATATGCAGAAAAGCCAAGTAACTTTTTTCATATAAAAAGTGAAATACTTGCCTTTCATATTTCTTTGGCAAATTTAGATAAGGCACATTTTTTTTAAAAAATATGTTGAATTTCATTAGATGAACACATGTTTTGACAACATTTGTGACTCATTAATATTGTGGAGTTTTACACAAATAATAATTCCAAAAATAGATATCATGTAAAATTATTCAGTTAAATGAAAACACACTGCAGAAGGATAAAACTTAATAATCGCTTTACCTGTGCAAATTGTAGTTGAAAATATGTGACTTTTTATGTTTGTGAAGTAAAGGTATGAATGAGTTTTGGTAATCAAAATAAATATACTATAAACCTTTTCTCCAGTCCAACCATATATTTCTGGAAACAGGGTAGACACTTTTCTTAATCAATGTTTTGGTAACTAGTTTGTCATTCTACACGTACTGGTCATGGTGAAGTGATTGTATCTTACTGATCTAACAACATAGCTCGCAACTGATAAAAAAGTATGCAGTGGATGGAGTATGGTGATTACACTCTGAAATTTTTAAAAATCAGTAAAATGGCTCTCGTCTTCCTCTCCTTTCCTATCTGTCCCAACTGGGGTCCCACAAGGCTCCATCCTAGGGCCCCCTCTCTTTAATATTTTCACCAATGATCTTTATACAGCTTGCAATACATCTTCCCTTATCCAATATGGAGATGATTCTACTTTCATTACTACCTCAAATAACATCACCATACTCCAAGATCTCACACAACAGGTCTTTCTACATACTGAACATTGGCTATCTAGCAATCTCCTCATCCTTAACCCAAAAAAGACCAAACTCCTACTATTCCTCCATCAACCATTATCCCACCACAAATCTTCCTTTGCCATTACATCCTCAAATAACACTACTATTCAACCAGAATCCCACACTAAACTCCTGGGGATCATCATCGACGATGAGCTCAAATTTAACTTACACATTCGACAATGTATAAAAAAGACAAACCAAAAGCTTGGTCTATTATATCGCCATAAGAAATTCTTAACAACTAATTCCAAACTCACTCTTGCTCAAGCCCTTCTCCTTCCCTCCCTTCTCTATGCTGCTCCCGTACTCACCCATATTCAAATTACTATCGTAAACAAACTACAGACTTATCATAAGATAGCTCAATTTATTATTAACTCTCCCTTTAATACTCATCACTGCCTACCTCTAAACTCTCTCCAATGGCTTGAATTCCCACATCTGTTGTTACTAGCCCAAATGCAAATGTTACACACTATAGTCCATAAACCTCGAGCATGTCCTTCTCTGTCTACCTTCATTACTAAGTACTCTCTACCCCGTATCCTTAGGACATCAAATCAGAACTTCTACAAATATACTATCCCAAAAAAGCTGTAGGCAAACTTCTTTACAAGTACTCTATAGCCCAAGCTAGGAACAAACTTCCTAGAGAAATTTGTAGCATAGTTCACCCATCTCACTTCAAGGAGAAACTTAAACGTCATTTACTTAACTCCAAAACATGCCCTTGTCAAACCCCAACTTAACTAAACTCCTACTCCTTCATTTCTTTCCTTCCACACTAGCTCTCCTCAGCTTAGTATTATGCCTACTTGCACAAAATCTGTCTAAACATTTCTGTTGAATATTTTTCTCTGTTGTACATATTGTATATATTTCAGATATTTTTCTCTGTTGTACATATTGTATATATTTCAGGCATTTTACAGTACTTGAATTAGTGTGTCTCATATCTACATATGTCAGTTATTACAGATGGTAGGTCTAAATAATATTTCTCCCCAAATTGCTTTTTATTAATTTTTTTTCTCTGTTGTACATATTGTACATACTTTGGTACTCTACAGTATTAGAATTAGTTTTTCCTGGACTTTAAGTATTGATTTTTTTGTAATATTCTCCATGTGTCAGTTATTACTTAT
The DNA here is from genome assembly GCF_019279795.1 of Protopterus annectens. Lineage (NCBI taxonomy): Eukaryota > Metazoa > Chordata > Ceratodontiformes > Protopteridae > Protopterus > Protopterus annectens. Next base: position 1,691,075,994 of record NC_056726.1, read on the forward strand.
GGAATTGTAAAACTGTCCTTGCACTTATTTTTAAACTGTTTATTCTAAAATTGTATTTTTATTTCTCGGAGCTTTGCAACTCAGGTCTCCACTGAAAATGGGCCACAAACCCAGCTGGACTAAACCAGTTAACAAATGCCAATAAATAAATAGATAATAAATAAATAAAAAGACAAATCAGTAAGTGCTAAAGTGGCATGAGATCTTACATTAACAATTGTTAAACACCCCCTACTTACGTTTTTATAGTTGGGTCTAGAACTACAAAGTCAAATCTGCCAGTACTGACCAGTAAATGACAGGGTCAATATTGCAGAATGAAGGGAAAATGTGTCCCTTCCTCTTACAGACTTAAGTAGCTAGAATAACAAGACATTTGCTGGAAATGTTTTTTAAATATGATAATTTTGAAACTCAGATGTATGTTACTATTCATTGACTTAAATCCTCTTTTATTTGTCAACCACAGTCTTTATAAGGAAGAGACCAAACAAGTGAGGCAAAAATCTGGACATTCTGTGAAAATCTGGGTCAATGAGAACCATGAAATCCGAGTAAACATAACAGAAATCATTACACTACCTTTCTGATAGTGTGCCCCCCCCCCCACCAAGTACTTTATGGCTTTGAAAGCCATCAAAATGCTTACCATTTTTTTTCTTTTTTTTTCTGTAACCGGAGCAGATAAAGCTCTGTGCATTACAAAGAAATATGAGCAAAACACCTAGCATAACTCTATTATTCTCAACATGGATGCCAAGAAATGTACCTCTTGAGCCCTACTCTGGAGGTGAATTTATTGGCATCCAATTCTCGAGCATGTAATTAATAGGTTATAATCGGCAACCTGCTCAAAATCCCCTATTTTATGCACTGACTGTGAAGAGACTTTGTAAAAATGGAGGTTTTCTGAGTCACTCTAAGATTACAAGTCCAACAACTGCTTCTTGTAGGACACCATCTATCCAATCAAGTTCTCTGGTCTTAGATCTTAGTTGTTTCGTATGAATGCACTGAAGCATTTTAACTGGGTCAGCTGCTGTAGAATTTACATGTCATGCATTTATCATGCTCTAACGAATCCTGTAATTTGACTGTTGGATCACATAAAGACCATAATATTGGAACTCTGCTTTGTTTTCCACATTTATGTTGTTTATAAGTGGCACTTAAATAGATGTACCTGACAGAAAGACATGTTACTTGTTGAAGTGATTGTCTGTATCCATTTTATTATTTAAAGTATGCACTTTAAAGTCAGATATATATGCTAGCATTCAGTACCTTATAGCAAATAATTCTACATGCTAAGTAAGAGCTTAGTGATGAGGGAAATGTAGCCCCTGACTGTAATGCAGGAGACCCTAGATGGAGTAGTAGGTTGGACACTGGAGGACCCACACATGGGAAGTAGAGGAGTGGTCTAAATGTTAACTTATCCATCCTTGTGTTGGTGGGTTTTCCCAATCCCTCAGAGCCACACGCTCCAGGGATCTAAACCTTGTCATCACAATAAACAAAACATGCTGGAGGGATAGGTTCCTGACCCAGAGACTCCCCAGACTCTGGAATAGATTGCCCATACATGTCAAGCAGAGTGCCTCTTTGGTCCTCTTCAAAAGGAACCTTGACAATTGGATGGGAGAAAGGAAATTCTCCCCGGGGATCACATCAGTTGTCCTGCTAGACAGGGGTCCAGGGAAGTAAATAGTGTGGGAAGAAATAGCCAGGGAATTGTTATGGCTAGGCTTGTATAGGCCCTAGGGCTGATAGCCTAGTACCAACCTATGAACCTATGAACCTTGTGTTGGTAGGTTTTTTATCTAGTTCTGCATGAGCATAGACATAATTTTATCAATCTGTACTATGAAGTCTGGTACTGCTTAACCCCCAAGCATCCATGCTGCCCCCTCCCGATGGAGTCATTGGAAATGTGCACTCTCATTCAAAAATGATATTTAATAGCACTGAGAAACTGATACATGCCCCTGTACCACATCAAGGTAACCAATACGCCAGAAGTCTCAGTGATAGTGGGAGTTGTTTTCTGTTGTGGTTTTGGTACTTTTAACAGTAGCAGCCTAAACCAGGACTTTTTGGGCTGGTATGTGCCGGTTCAGCATACCAGAACCTCTGCTGCCCTGTTTCTTTAAATAAAAAAAACTTTCTTTTCTAATGGCATTCTTATTTAAGAACATCCTTTGCGTTGGGTTGCACAGACACAGAAGACCTTCTGCTTCTGTGCGATGTGAGACTGATCATTTACATCTTTCTGGTTCGCATGCATGAAATTTGAATTCCTGAAGACGTTTGGACTGTGGACCACGACCGGACAAGTGAATGGTAAGTATGCGTGTGTGTTTAAGTTTTTAAGAGGAGTGTGTGTGTGTGTGTGTGTGTGTGCACGTGTGCAAGAAATAGGTAGGCATGTGTGTGTGTGTGTGTGTGTGTGTGTGTGTGTGTGTGTGTGTGTGTGTGTGTGTGTGTGTGTGTGTGTGTGTGTGTGTGTGTGTGTGTGTGTGTGTGTGTGTGTGTGTGTGTGTGTGTGTGTGTGTGTGTGTGTGTGTGTGTGTGTATAAGAAGTGGGTAGGTCTATGTGTGCGTTTGTCTGTGTGTGAGTGAGTGAAATGTCAAGATTTTTGCAGAATGTCAAGATTTTAGTTTCACATTCATGGTCTGTTTCTCATACATCTGTGTTTTTCTGGCAATCCCTGGCAAATCATTGACGTGTAAGACAGCAAATAATGACATATCCTTCAGAAAGTTCATACTAATGCAAAACTTGTTTTTCTATCAACTTTCTAATTTGTAAGAGCAATATTTAAAAGGTGTCCCTATTTTTGGACATTTGTTCCCCCCATTAGGTCTGTTTTTGTCCAGATTTTTTGCTCTTAAAGGTTGAGAGGTATGGGGAAGGTCTAAGAGGGAAGTATTGCATGTATGTTCATAGGTTCATAGGTTCATACTAGACTATCTGCCCTAGGGCATTTATAAGCCTAGCCAGAGTGTGTTTGGTTTTCGCCACCCATTTTAAATTAATTTTGCTATGCCCTTTTTCGAGGTTAGTATATTGTGCCTCTGTCTAACAGTGACACAGAAGGGATACCCGGGGTAAACCTATGATCTCCCAGCCACTCATCAAGATTCCTCTTGAAGAGAGTCAATGAGGGACTCTGCCTAACCTGGACTGGGATTTTATTCCAGAGTGAAGGGATCCTCTGGGTTAAGAATCTGTCCCTCCAACATGTCCTATTTATCTCAGTGCTGAGGTTCAAGTCTCTCAAGCACGTAGCTCGATGGGGTTTGGATTTTCTGAGGTGCAGCATGTCCATTAATTCCGGGTTGGACATGGCTTTATATGTCAGGCACAGATCGCCTCTGAGCAGGTGGTATGCCACTGAGTAGAGCTGGAGTTTCTTTAACCGGGCAGCATATGGCATCTGTTTGAGCCCTTTGATCCTCTTTGTGAGGTACTTTTGGGGTCTTTCCAGTTGCTGCAGGTATCTGGTAAGGTACATCCCAAAAGGGGCATTGTACTCAATTATGGGCCTGATGAGGGATGAGTAAAGAGGCACGATGACCTCCCCTGATCTAGATGTGAATCCCTTCATGATTAGGTGGGCTATATAAAATGTTTTTCTAACACCTCTGGCCACGTGGTTGTCAAATGAGAGATTGCTATCAACTTGGGTCCCCAGGTCCCTAATTACTTCTTCTGTACTTAATGGATTACCACCTATGTGGTAATTTGTAGGCACTTTGTTTTTGCCAAAGGGGATGACTATACACTTTTTGGCGTTTAGCTTGAGGCCATGGCTCTGGCACCAGTTGTCCGTTTCTATGAGGCCCTTTTGGAGGATGCTTGTGTCAGCTGGAGAGTCGATTATGGCGCCCAGTTTGCAGATATCTGCGAACTTGGTCAGCCACAGTCCTTCTGTGTTGGCCTGTACCTCCGAGAAATATATACCGAACAAGAGAGGTCCCAGGACTGAGCCTTGTGGGATGCCACTTGTAACTGATTTGGAGATTGACATGGCTCCAGCAATTCTAACCATGTGGGTTCTGTCCTTGAGCCAGTTTGCAACCCATCTAGTGACATAGCGGTTTATATTTAAGCTGGTGAGCTTATCTATAATGACCGAGTGAGGTATTGTATCGAAGGCTTTTGCAAGGTACAGGTAGGCTGTGTGGACAACCTTCCCCTCGTCAATGGCCTTGGTGACTGTTTCAAAGAAATTGACCAGGTTTAAGAGGCAGGATCTGCCCTTAAACAAGCCGAACTGGGTAGGATCCAGTGTCTGTAGGTTCCCAATATTTTTATTTATGAGGTCCATGATGATCCTTTCCATAGCTTTGCAGACCAAGCTAGTCAGGCTTATGGGGGCGATAGTTTCCAGGATCCGTTGAGGCACCACCTTTGTGGAGAGGGACTACTGTTGGTGTATGCTACTCTTTGGGTACATATCCTGTAGTAAGGCTGAGATTGAACAGTAGTTTTATGTTTGGGTTTAGCTCTTCTTGGAGTTCATGTAGGATGCAGCCCTGGACACCGTCTGGTCCCATTGATGCTGTGTTTTTTGATTTGGAGAGGCCGGCTCTTACCTGAGCATCTGAGATGTCAGGGGGGGCAGCACTCTGCTGGGATAGATATTTGCCCTTTTGGTGGGGAGGGGGGGGAGAAGTTTGCGCTGAATCTGTCAGCTAGGATGTTGGCAATGTCTGTGGGTTCGGTGTATTTTTTGTCATTTTGGACTAATTCTGAGCATATCTGGGAATTCCCACCCAGGTTCCTAACATAACTAAAGAAAGCCTTGTGATTATCCTTAGTGTCCTGTGCAATTTTTCTCTTGAAGCTGGCCTTAGATGATTTTATGAGTGCCCGTAGTTTTTTGCTAATACTGATCAAAGATGCCTTCCCTTTTTGGGATTTTGCTCTATCATGTAGTAGCTTCCTCCTTCTACTGTATAGTTTGTTTATGGCTAGGGTCCACCAGACAGGATGTCTGCCTTTGGAGGATTGGGTCTTGGTTTTATTTGGGATTGCATGATCCATGCATTCCTGAAGGTGTTCATAGAATGCGTTTATAAAGGATTCTGTGGTCTGGGCCGTAATTTCCACAGGCCCGGGGCTTTGAAGGATTCCACCTTGGTTTTGAAAAGTGTGAAATTTGCTTTAGAGAAGTTTTTCACTGTGGTTTTCTGGGCAGGGTGTGAGGTCGGGATGTAAATATCCAGTGAGATTAGTTTATGGTCTGATCTTACCAGTTTGGGATACACTTCTGGTCTGGAGCATAGAGTCCCCATGTTGGTGATGATCAGGTCCAGTATGTTTTCCACTCTTGTGGGAGTGGTAACAACTTGTTCCATAGCATTTGAGTTTATAAATTCTAGAAACCTTTGGGATAGGGTGTTGGAGCTAGAGTAATGCTCCCAGTCTATTTTTGGGTAGTTGAAGTCACCCAATATAATGGTGTTTGGAGAGACCTTCATATTTTCCAGGGTTCTCAGGAAGGCCGAGTGGGGTTCCTGGGTTTGGGAGGGTGGTCTGTAGCAGGCTATAAACTGGAAGGCAGTTTTACCCACTGTTAGTTGCACATGGATAGTCTCTGATAATTCATGCTGTGCCACCAACCTGGAGGTGTGGGTATCTTTGACGAATATTGATATTCCCCCTCCTTTTGTGGTTTGGTCCAAGTTTTGGGGCCGTAAAGCATGGTATGAGGTATAACCCGGCAGTGCTGGGGTGCTCTCGGGAGCCTTGAACCAGGTTTCTGTTACTGCACAGATATCGATGTTCTCCATGCTAAGGAGAGTTTCGAGTGCGTGCATCTTGAGGTTTAGACTTCTGGCGTTGAGTAGCATTACTCTTAGTTTCTTATCCATTGTGATACCTATGGAGGTGGGTTTGTCTTTTGAGCCTTGCCTAAAAAAGGCACTTTGGGGGTAGCAAAAGCTTTGCCAATGTCCGAAAGCCCAGGGGTGACAGGTGCAAGCCATCCCTAGCGAAGCATCATGGCTTGTCGAGCATATCATCCCAGGCTGGCAGGCATTGGATCCCCTTTGAATGACATGAATACTTAAGCCAATTGTTGAAATTAATCATCTTGTCTTCATATTGTGGCATCATTCTTGGTGAGGGTAAGATGCTACTCAAGGTCAGGGTCATACCGGCCTGGGCTACATGCTCAGAGAGCTCCTCTATGTCTCTTTTCATGTAGTGCAGGGAGGTACGTCTCAGGTCATTCACACCAGCATGGACAATGACTGAGTCATATTTGTACTTGCCTTGGAGTGACCTGAGTGCTTGTGTTATGTGGCGGATCCTAGCCCCTAACTAGCAGGCAGCTCACCGTGACCTTCTCCGTGTTCAGCCTGGTGAGCGGGATGTCAGTGTGCCTGACGATAGAGTCACCTATTACAAGTGTATCAGGTGTGTTGTTTAGCCTTAAGGGCTGTGACTGTCCGGCACACCGGCTTTGTGAGATATGTGTTGCACGTGTTTTGTTTTGGGGTAGCGGTTGCTTGGGTGTCTGCTTTGGAGGTCTCTGCTGCTTAGGCAGATTTTTATTTAGAGCCTCCGAGTATGTTTTTGTGTGTTTATGTGTTTGGTTTGCTGTCATGGTAGGTCTAAGTGAGACTGGAATTGTAGTGAGTGTGGTTTCCTTCTCCTCCTGACTGGTTATGCCAGTACTGAGTTGAGAGAGCTTAGCCTCCAGTTTGGCTATGTGGTTGCATCTCTCACATGTGTTGGAATTTGTTGGGAGGAGGAGAGGGTTGTCTGTGTACATGAGGCAGTTGTAACATTGCCTCAAGATTCCCACATTCACCAGCTGGACCAGAGAGGAGATTGACAACTGACCTTTGGACATGCTAGAATAATATTGGAATTCCTTTATAATTGAAAAAAAGGGCCAATGGGGAACAAGGTACTCAAGGGGAGTTTGTGAGGGTGTAGTGCTTTTAATTTTTTAGTGCTGACTTAGTGAGCAAGTGCCAGGTAACTTAAATGCAATGTGTTACAGGTAACTTAAATGCAAAAACGACAAACAGTAACTTTCTTTCAAGTGAAACAAGGAAATAAGTACAGTAAGCAATTCAGATATCACTAGGGATCCACAGAAGCGCTGAAAAGCTGTGTTTTAGGTGGAATTAGCATTTCAGAGAAATAACAAGCAAACAAACAACAAGCATACAAAAAAAGCTAGATTCAGCAGGCCTGGATCTAGTCTATGCTACAGCAAACAAGGTGTACCAATTTCAGTAAGAAACAGTTCAAATATGCAGGCACTATAAGCCTTTAACCAGAAATTCCCAGCTCAGAAGGGCAGAGTCCAGCCTCTCCTCCCACAAGAGTGCAGACCATGAACCTTCTTAATGTAAAATAACTGGCCTGAAGCCCAAGTGCTTAAACCAGAACTAATACACTTTTAGAGTAACAGACACTGAGCCCTCAATTAGCAGTTCCCAACTGAGAAGGATGTAAGCTACCTGTCCTGCCACCACAGTGCAGGCCACAAACCTTCCTAATGTAAAACAACTGGTCTGAAGCCCAAGTGCTTAATCCAAAAGACTTAGAATGATAGCTACACTTTAATCAAGTTACTACCAAGCAGTAATAAATGCAATTGAATACTTTAAAGAATGCCTGGATTAGTGCTCAAGTTATACAAACAAAGCTAGATTCAGCAGGCCTGGTTCTAGTCTATGCTACAGCAAACAAGGTGTACCAATTTCAGTAAGAAGCAGTTCAAATATGCAGGCACTATAAGCCTTTAACCAGAAATTCCCAGCTCAGAAGGGCAGAGTCCAGCCTCTCCTCCCTCAAGAGTGCAGACCACGAACCCTCTTAATGTAAAATAACCGGCCTGAAGCCCAAGTGCTTAAACCAGAACTAATACACTTTTAGAATAACAGAAACTGAGCCCTCAATCAGCAGGTCCCAACTTAGAAGGATGTAAGCTACCTGTCCTGCCACCACAGTGCAGGCCACAAACCTTCTTAATGTAAATCAACTGGTTTGAAGCCCAAGTGCTTAATGCAAAAGACTTAGAAAGATAGCTACACTTTAATCAATTACTACCAAGCAGTAATAAATACAATTGAATACTTTAAAGAATGCCTGGATTAGTGCTCAAGTTATACAAACAAAGCTAGATTCAGCAGTCCTGGATCTAGTCTATGCTACAGCAAACAAGGTGTACCAATTTCAGTAAGAAGCAGTTCAAATATGCAGCCACTATAAGCCTTGTGTGTATGTGTGTGTAACACCTCTCAACTCTACAGATTTTCACAGAATGTCCAGATTTTTGCCTTATATTTTTGGTCTGTTCCTCAAAAAAATTGTCCCGGGACGATCTAAGGATTAAAGTTACTAACTAATGGCATGCATTTGAGTTTAGTTTCTGACTTCATATCTTTTAGAAAATGTATTTTAACACAAATCCTGTTATTCTAGCAAATTTCTGAATTTATAAGAGCAATATTTAAATTGTATCCCTAGTGTTTGGGCCTTTGCGCCCCCCCCCCCATTATGACAGGCTTTCCCCAGACTTCTTGTGCAAAGAGGTTGAGAGGTATGGTGTGTGTGTGTGTGTGTGTGTGTGTGTGTGTGTGTGTGTGTGTGTGTGTGTGTGTGTGTGTGTGTGTGTATAAGATAGGTAGCATACCCCTCAACTGCCCAAGTATTTACAGAATGTCCAGATTTTTGCCCCACATTTTTGTTTTTCCTCATAAAAAGATTGACGTTGCTAAATAATGACAGATATTTGAGGTTTAGACTTCATATCCTTTAGAAAAATGCATATTAACACAAATCATGCTATTCCTAGCAATTTTCGAAGTTCATGAGAGAAATATTTATAATCTCATTTCCTATTTATTTTAGACTTTGTCCAGATTTCTTGCATTAAAAAGTTGAGGTGTGTGTGAGAGACAGTGAAATGCCCTAGTTAAGGTTAGCAGGTGGTTAGTAATTTGCTTAGGCTCAAGCCCTGTACCTTAGCTACAGGAAACAAGAACCTGAATCCTCTACCCAAAATATGCAACTGTTTTGCATAGCAAATGGTATCACTGTTGTGTGTCGAGAGTTTTAAAGTAGTATTAGTAGCATTGCAAGTAGGATGCTTTTGCTTTGATGCAAAAGGTTGTGGGTTCTATTCCCACAGCATGTAGTTGGATTGCTGATAATGTGTTGGATTTTAAGACGGTGGGGTGCTGCAGTCCTGAGTATGTCCTCCTTTGGATAAGATGCCTAGTTACCATGAACCTGTTTTAGTTTGCCATCCACTCCCTTTTGCAATATTACCAGCTTATCATTTTTAATGTAACATAGGCAATTTATTCTTCAAGGTTAGCAGGCAATGAATTTGTAGATGAAATACTTAAATATATTTTTTTTACTAGCAGCAACCTATTCATTGGTTACAGTCAGATCTCTTTAATGTGGAATTATTCAGATGACTTTTACTTCTGCAGAGACTGTGCATATTGACTGATAATGGTGGGTTGCAATGACAAAAGTTTGAGTGGCCTTTTATGGTTGAAATGTTCTGAACTGGGCAGTTTTGGCATTATTGGTTCATATGTTTTGTTTCTTTGCTTACTGGCTATAAATTTAAAACATGCTCTAACAAGTGGTGTATTATATAGAAGGGATATAATTTAATTATTATATATTATAATTTAATACAATCAGGAAGGAGAATCAAATAAATTTTGCATGGTCCTAAAATGTGTGCAAGGGGTCTATGATTTGAAAACAGCCCAAAGGTAAACTTAATCTGCCACTGGCCAGATGCATTTTCTTTTAATGTGGGTTTCAATGCTGTTTCAATGAATGTTAGTTTCAAACTCACAGAAGTTTTATTGCTAAGTCTGTTTTCATTGTGAGACTGTATATCTTTGTTTCGCAAATGTCTATCAGTGTTTGTCCTGGAAAATTTGAAATAAAAGTTTTCAATTAAATCCAAATATCTGCAATCATTGTAGAAGTAAAGTAGAAAGCAGCATGCACACTGAGAGTTTTGAACAATGTTTATGGCAACTGGGGAGAAATAGCGAAATAATGGGACACTGGAATGGCTGCGTGTGGGGGGGGGGTTGACCCAAATTCAGCATATGCATACCAGCACCTGTTTGTTTACAAAAAAAGCACTGGCCTAAACCATTTGCAGCAAGCAATCCCCTTCCGGTTAAAGGAAAAGCTAGAATAAGGCATTCACTGCAAAAAGCTCCTCTCTGTACAAAGCCATTCAAAACCACTCAGAAATATAGCTTTGCCAGAGATGGTCTGCACCTGTCACCCCTGGGATTCAGGTTACTGGCTAAAGCTCTTGCCACTCCATAGTGCCTTTTTTAGGCAAGGTTCAAAGGATAAAACCACCACCGTAACAGATACAAGCATGCAAAATCTGAAGGTAATGCTACTCAACGCTAGAAGTCTAAACCTCAAAATGCACTCTCTCAAAGCACTCCTAAAAATGGAGAACATTGATATCTGTGCAGTGACTGAGACCTGGTTCAAGGCTCCAGAGAGCACCCCTGCAATACCAGGCTACAATTCTTACCACACTTTTCAGCCACAAAACCAAAACTGAAACACTAAAGGTGGAGGAGTGTCATTATTCACCAAGGATATTCACACCTCCAGGCTAGTTGCCCAACACAATGCATCTGAAATTCTCCAGGTGCAACTAACATTAGGTAAGACTGCAATCCAAATTGTAGCTTGCTACAAATCCCCCACCATACCCCAAGATTCTCACTACACCTTCCTAAACATACTGGAAAATATTAAGATACAACCAAACACCCTAATACTGGGTGATTTCAACTACCCTGCCATTAATTGGGAAAACTACTCAGGTACCAACTCCTTTTCCCAACGGTTCTTGGAATTCATAAATTTCAATGCCCTGGATCAACTAATCCATTGTCCCACCAGGGGCTCCAATATCCTAGACCTGGTCATTACTAACGTGGGAGATAGATGCTCCACACCAGTGGTCACCCCCTCATTGGTCAGGTCTGACCATAAGCAAATCACCCTTGACATCCACATCCCACCCCACCCCCCAGTAAGTAAATCTCCTTAAAAAACTTCTCCAAAGCCAACTTCATGCTACTGAAGTCAGAAGTGACAAACTTCACAACACCCATGCAGACGGGTTTTGGAAGTTCGACTGCAGAATCCCACACTAAGGCACTGTACGAGCGCATCCACTCATGCATGAATCATGCCATTCCAAATAGAACCAAGATGCTCTTCTCCAAAAAAAGGAAGCCAATCTCTTGGTCCCCTGCTATAAACAAACTATACAACAGAAGGAAGAAACTGTTGCAGAAAAGAGGAAAATCCCAGGATGCAAAAAACTCCCTCACCAGCCTCAGTAAGAAGCTGAGATCCCTCATAAAATCCTCAAAAGCAAGTTACGAAAATAAAATTGCCAAAGATTCCAAAGACAACCACAAGGCATTCTATAGTTATGTTAAGAATCTAAATGGCAATGCTCAGATTTGCTCTGAGCTACAACAGAATGGCATTAAATATACTGATCCCAAGGATATTGCCAATATCCTGGCAGATCGATTTAGTGCCAACTTCACTCCCCTTTCACCCCCTAAAGGGCCCATCTCAATACCAAAAGATTGCCAAATTCCAATAATCACAGCCACACAGGTAGAAACAGCACTCTCCAAAGCTAAGAATACAGCATCCATGGGACCAGATGACATCCCAGGCTGTGTACTACATGAACTACAAAATGAACTGGCACCCCACCTAAGTGTCATGTTTAATCATAGCCTCACCTCAGGCTTCGTGCCCACTAAGTGGCGCACAGCTACAGTTATCCCCCTCCACAAAGGAGGATCTGACTTGGATCCCGGGAACTACTGTTCCATCAGTCTGACAAGCCTGATCTGCAAGGGCATGGAACGCATTATCATGGAACTTATAAACAAAGATATTGGCATCCTCCAGACACTGGACCCCACCCAGTTTGGGTTTGTGAAGGGCCGCTCTTGTCTCCTGAATCTGATTGACTTCTTCGAGCATCCAGAGCTGTGGACAAGGGTAAGGCGGTCCACACAGCCTATCTGGACCTCGCCAAGGCCTTCAGCACCATCCCCCACTCTGGAATCATAGATAAACTTACTAAGCTGGGCATTAATCCCTATGTCACTCGATGGGCTGCCAACTGGCTTACTGACAGAACCCACACTGTAAAAGTAGCCGACTCCAAATCCAGCTCCAGACAAGTGACAAGTGGAGTACCTCAGGGTTCAGTCCTGGGACCACTCTTGTTTGGCATCTACTTCTCTGAAGTACAGGCCAACACTAAGGGACTCTGGCTAACAAAGTTTGCAGATGACTGCAAACTGGGAGCCATTATTGAATCCCCAAATGATGTGGATATTCTACAAAAGGGCCTTACAGAAACAGATGCCTGGTGCCAGAGTCATGGGCTCAAGCTTAATGCCAAGAAATGTATAGTTATCCCCTTTGGAAAAAAACATGCACCCATGAACTACCACATAGGTGGCAGGACACTAAATATCGAAAGTGTGATGAGAGACTTAGGGACACAAGTGGACAGTGGTCTCACTTTCGATAACCACATCGCCACAACAGTCAGGAAATCTTTCTACATGGCACACCTCATCACTAAGGGCTTTTCATCCAGAAAAAAGGAGGTAATTGTCCCACTGTACTCATCCCTCATTAGACCCATTACAGAGTATAATGCCCCATTTGGTATGTAACTCACAAGACATCTGCAACAGCTGGAAAGGCCACAGAAATACCTCACTAAAAGAATCACAGGCTTAAAGCAGATGCCATATGCTGACCATCTAAAAAAACTCCAGCTATACTCTGTGGCATATCGTCTACTCAGAGGCGATCTCTCCTTAACATACAAGGCCATGTGAAACCCTGAGCTGTTGGACATGCTCCACTTAAAGAAATCCCAAAGCCTCAGAGCCACATGCTCCAAGGATCTAAACCTTATCATCACAATGAACAAAACATGCTGGAGGGGTAGGTTCCTGACCCAGAGACTTCCCATACTCTGGAATAGACTGCCCATACATGTCAAGCAGAGTGCCTCATTGGCCCTCTTCGGAAGGAACCTTGATGATTGGATGAGAGATAGGAAATTCACCCCGGGGATCATGTTAGTCGCCCTGCTAGACAGGGGCCCAGAGAAGTAAATATTTTAGGAAAAATTTCCAGGGAATTGTTATGGTTAGGCTTGCATTGGCCTTAGGGCCGATAGCCTAGTACCAACCTATGAACCTATGAACCTATGCTGAGTAAAACTTCACTCTTGCACTTGAAATGAAGAAAATCTATCATGCAAAATATCAGAATGTGGTAGTGGAATTTTATTTTCAGGTAACTACAGGGAACTCAGCTGCAAAACAAACCTCCCTAAGACTGCATTTCTATCCTTAGCATTCCCACTTCATCACACCCATACAATTCAGGCCATGGCTATAGCTGCTTAAAATATATTCCAGGTAACATACAGAAATATTTATAGGCAGTATTGTATGCAATATACTGAGCAGAACTTCAGTATAGCATCCAAAATGAAGACCAAGTATCATACAAAATCAGAATGTGACAGTGAACACTCATGACCTATAGCCATTGGGTTCACTCATTGAAAGACATTTTTATTACTGTGATAATTCATTGCAACATTTTCAGGTAACAGGATACTCTATTACAAAACTCTATATACAAGCCAACTCAAAATCTCCAAAAAAGAAACATAAATTTCACGATCAGGAACACCACTGCAGGACAAAGCAATTGTCTTTTATTAACACATTCTGGTACCTCGGCCCAAAATGAAACATAAATACTACGATCAGGAACACCACTGCAGGACAACGCATTCTGGTACCTCGGCCCAAAAAAAAAACATAAATTCCATGATCTGGAACACCACTGCAGGACAAAGCAATTTTCTTTTATTAACACATTCTGGTACCTCGGCCACACAAAAAGAAATATAAATTCCACGATCAGGAACACCACTGCAGGACAAAGCAATTTTCTTTTATTAACACATTCTCGTACCTCGGTTCCTAATCGTGGAATTTATGCTACTCTGTTACAAAATAATCCTAATATTACTGTTCTATCATCAGCACTTCTAGCACAATACATCTTTAAATATAGAGCCAAAACTTTAATTGCTTTGAAGCACAGCATGGTGAATATAGACATATAACACACACACACACACACACACACACACACACACACACACACACACACACACACACACACACACTACCCCCCCATAATTTTCTGCTGACATATTCAGTACTCAGTAAAGAATTATTTTCTGTGCTATTGCATGCAGTCCACTGAACACACCTTCCCTACAAGACCCAAACTGAAGACCGACTATAAAGGAAAATGTCAGTTTGTGGCAGTAAACTCATATGAACTGCACCTAACGGGTCAGTCTTTGAAAGGTTTTATCTGTCCAAAAAAAACAAAAAATGAGACTGCATCTCTACCCTCACCACTGGCACTATGCCAGAGTCAGGAGCAGACTGCATCTCTACCCTCACCACTGGCACTATGCCAGAGTCAGGAGCATAAACAAAATAATTAATGTTAAATGTCCCAAATCAGAGACTATTTTTAAGTATTACATCTTTAAAAATAATGTAGTACAAGAGCTTTCATTAACAAGCGATGCCTGAAGTAAAAGCAGATAGCAATATTAATGATAACATTAATGATAACCATTATTTCTTACAGTAAAGAGGCTGAAAAAATGAGTTGTAGAATGTCTCTGCTTGTACCAACATCCATGTGTCTCATTTGTTTGTTTTCATAGTGATATTTATCATGTTTGATATGTGTTGCAGTCATGACCAGCTCAGCAAGGGGTAGTCATTCACCACCCTTTCTGACTTGGACTTTCTCCTATAATTTTGTACATACCTCTCAACCTCATAATGCAAGAAATCTGGACCAAAATAAGGACAAATTTTAAATATTGCTCTCATAAACTTAGAAAGTCGCCAGAAAAACAAGATTGGAGTTTGCATACATTTTCTGAAGGATATGACTTCTGAAAGTCAAATGTATGTCATTATTTAGTGACTTCAATCCTCAGAGTATCCAAGAGATTTGCCACAAAACATCAAGTTTTATGAGGAGTATAGCAAAAACATGAGGCAAAAATCTGGACATTCTGTGAAAATCTGGACAGTTGACAGGTATGATTCCTTATCATATTTCTCACTTTCCAGCATAGAAATTTCATACACAGTATACTTCTTTTCTGTCACTTGTTTGCAGCAATGTCCATGTTTTTGGCTCAGAATTTTACTCTATCCCTCCTAATCACTCCTACAACTAGTGATTTTAAAAGAAAAGGTGGTGAATTATACTTAGACATACCTCTCCAGTGTATGTCGTTATGAAGAACAAAATACATACCATGCTATTCCACATTGAAAGTGTATTGTTACACATCCAGTGTGCTAAGATTTTTTTAAACAATCCATAGTAATCTTGAGTCATATTAATTCAGCAAGTTTTTTATAAGTATAAAGAAACACATTTCACCATCCTGTGAGCTTCTAGGTTGACCTAGTTGAGGCTGCTGATAATTTGCATGTGTTCCATTATGAGAGGCCCATTTATTCCACATCTGGCAGATGGAAGGTTTGAAAACTATGTTAATAAATTACGCCAATTAGAGTTACATACATCTTTTACTTCAAAAATGCATGTTAATTAACATTCTATTATTTCATCAATTTCTCAAGTTAATAGTACTAATATTTCACAATATGTCCTGATTATTTTTGCATTTATCCCTGATTTTGTAGACCTTCCTTGATTTTCATATATTTGCCCTTTCCCTTGTAAATTCTTTGACCTTCTAGTAAATCCCCAAGGATTGCAGTCAGTCAGTAATGACAGATATTCCAATTTAATACATTACATTTACATACACATGCTGATGCAAATAAAATTATAAAATGATACCTTATTTTGTGTGTGTGTGTGTGTGTGTGTGTGTGTGTGTGTGTGTGTGTGTGTGTGTGTGTGTGTGTGTGCGCATGTGTGTGTGCGCGTGCGTGCGTGTGTGTGTGTGTGTGTGTGCGTGTGTGTGTGCGCATGTGTGTGTGCGTGTGTGTGTGTGTGTGTGTGTGTGTGTGTGTGTGTGTGAAATGTCTTTATTTTAGAATAGCAAAAAAAAGAAAGAAGAAAAGCACTCACACTACTGCAACAGCAGCAATCAAAGGAAAAAGGACAACGGCATACCTCATTTTCCATTCTGCAACTACAACAATTGCAATTTGGTCTTCAGAAGAACAATAAAAAAACAGAAATAAATGCTCATGATAACACTGAAGCAATGGAGTCCAGATATCAGCTGTCTGCAATAGTAAACAAAACACAGCACTGTTCAGCTAGTCAGATAGTAGATGAAAACTGGCATTAAAATAAGCCAGCAGCAGCGCAAATGGAACTCTGGCATGCACCATCTACATCTACAGGAATCCACAGGTTGAACTGGTATAGAAGCACAGCAAAACTCCATGGTCAGCAAGGAAAAAAAAAGAAGGAGAGAAAACTTCTCTGTACCCTATACTTCTTTAAAAAGAAAGAAAAACAAACAAAGAAAATAATTAATTGTCTGCAGCTGCGTTAATGGGAATTAAAACCCACTAATACACCTGCAGCCAATAACTATTGCTAAACATCTGGTCATGATGCCCCACCTCCAATCTCCACTTATACTCAACATCTCTATGCCCTTTGCAGTTCCATGTTTGCTTATTGCCACTGTTGATGTGTGTCTACCACCTTACAAAATAACACTGCATTTAAACTTTACAGCACACCCCTTCTCCTTCCACCTCCACATAAGCAGCAAACACAGGCAAGCAGATTTTGTTTTCTTGGGAGGAGGTCTTAATATAGTCCCAAGACTCACAACATACAAAAACCAGAATTAAGGGAGCATTAATTTGCTATTTGGGCTGCAAGTAGCCAATTTTGCAACTCAGGCAATGAACAGCATTCAATGTAGGGTGGGGAGGGAGGAATTAAAATACATTATTTATTTTGCTTTTTTATTTTCTTCATAAGTTCATTTTGTTTGAAATTTAGCATTCTGTCCAACTTTTATCAAATGTATGCATTCTCTTAAAGTCCGACCTTAACTACTTTCTTTCCTCTTTCATTTCTCATAATATTTCACATATTCTTGCTTAACTCAATTCGATTTCTATCCTTTACAATCTCTATATTACATCCAAAAGATGCCCAAATGATCAGGTGGTCAGTAAAACCTGCTATTACCCTCCCTCCATATATGCCACATAAAGTATTTGAATACAGAAAGTAATTGGTTTAATTCACAAATTTGCCTTTCAAATATCAGACACACTAGAGAGAGTCACGAAATACAAAGAATGAACGGTTGAAAGAATGAACTCGCATATACTGTATCCAAGATGCCATTTCCTCAGAAAGTTCTCCTTTCTCCAAGGTATGGTGATCATGGATTTGGTATATACAAGTTTGGGAGGGATTGCCCCAACATGGGGTGCAGGGGAGGCTTGCCTCCCCAGCAAGAAAAAAGTAGTTTTAAGGAGAAGAGTGATGTTCAGGATTCACTCTTCTCTGGGTTTTTGTTTTTTTTTTTTGCTTTTCAGCACTCAGCATTTCAAGTGCCAACATGTCAATAGGGAGCCTTAGTTCCAATGTAAGTAAATTATGCTTTTCTCACAACTAATTGACTATTTATACATCATTTGCATTTTTAACATTTTGCATCTGTTCTTGTATTTCTTTTTTCCTAAAATTGCAGTTGAAATCTCCATTTACAGTAAAGAACATATCGACTGATACGATGGCTTAACACTATCAAGTAAGTCTATCCTTTCCTTTACAATTTTAAGTGTATGCATACAGAACTACCAATCTTAGTGGTTCATTCTTTGTTCTTAATTATATTTTAACTACTATATAAGCCAACACTGTTACTTCTGTACTGTTTATTAACACAAGTTCAGAGCATAATTTTTGTCAAAATCCCTATATTATTGTTTTTTTTTCCACAATAAGGCTTATAGTGGTGTGTTAAATACCTTATGTTTTTATAAAAAATACTATCTTTAGATATTTGCTTATACCATTATAACACAATGAACCTCCTGGCATTGTTCTTTATACTTTTAGTAATTAATAAAACATTCTAATTTATCTATTTCCTTTTTGTTTCTGCATGATTTATCTTTTTCATCTTTTTTGGTTTCTATCAACAAACTCTCCACCCTATAGTTATGACATCTTTAGTTGTATTTGCATTCAGAGTTATCTCTATGTCCTAGTTCAAACTTCAAATATATTACGTGTTAATACAGATCATATTTCCCAATTAAATTTAATACATTACATTTACATAGACATGGTGAGGCAAAATAAATCTTTTGCTCTTAATTTTCAAACTGATTTGAACTATTCCCTGATCTGGAGTCTTTTGCCTTATTTTCACCTTTGTTCCTGATTCTTAAACAAATGAAACAGAGTGCTATGAGAACTACATTCACACACGCACATTATCATTTTATATTTACAAAAGATTTCTTGTTTGGAATCGTTTTGTTTATCTTTGCACAACTTCGCTGTGTGGATAACTTCAGCTGAAGCAGGATCATGAGTTAACTTCAAGCATCAGTATTCTCACAGTCAAACAAAACAAAATAACCCTTCTACTTCTTGGCACTTATTTTTTATGGTACTGTTTTAATTGTACTACCATCAACTACTTTCAAAAATTATTTATTATTATCACTTACTTTTATTTTCTCTACCTTAGGTCTCAAGTGTAATTGAATTTAAAGATGTTCCATCTGCATACAGAACTAAATCCGTGTGCATAGCTTGCTTATATTGTTCCACTGAGTCTCTCCATAATTGTGCTGAATCATTAATTGCCACCCACAAAATCAACCTTCAGCCTATTAGACCTGTCACTAAAATCATTAACTCTTGCTGAGAAGAGTCTAACTGAAGCTTATACAAAATGAAACAGATTTCCTTTCTCAGGTTGGTTGTCTTCACATGGAATCCATCAAGATCTCAAACTAACATAAAAAGCCTGCATCACCTAATGGTCCCCTCAGAGCTTACTAGAACACCACTTACATTGGATATAAAAAGTTTACACACTCCTGTTAAAATGCCAGGTTTTTGTGAATAAAAAAATTAGACCACAATAAATAATTTCAAAACTTTTCCCACCTTTAATGTGACCTATAACCTGTACAACTGAATTGAAAAACAAACAAATCTGTTAGGGGAAAAATATAAAAAATAAAAAATGTACAATAAGCTGGTTGCATAAGGGTGCACACCCTTAAACTACTACTTTGTTGAAGCACCTTTTGATTTAATTACAGCATTCAGTCTTCTTGGGTACACACCTGCCATCAATTAAAGAGATTCTGATTAACTCCAAATAAAGTTCAGCTGTCCTAGTAGTGCCCTAGTGATACTAATTAATGGCCACTGAGGCTTGGCACATGAGGAAACAGTGACAGATCTGGGAGTCTGGAATGTGTTAAGAAAGGAAAAGTTGCAGTGCATGAAATCTGTAGTAGGCTCATGTTATGGATGTAAGTGCAATGACCAAGCATGTCTGAATGGCTTCCTCAGTGATCCACCAATGCAAAATAGCTCAAGGAACAGTTCACCATGTAAAAGTAATTTAATATTTAGTTCCTGGTAAATTCACCAAGACTGTAACATGTATTTTTACCTTGCACCTCCATATGATGGGGCAAATTCCATAAACCCCTGAACCTAAAACTACTTCTTCCACAATTGCACAGCTATGAGGAATGGAGAAGATGATTGCCTAACTAGGCTACTGAGGACCCCACTGGAATTTGTACTTTCTCATCTAGAAAAATTTTAAAAAACCATGATCCAGAGTATACTTCTCGTCTTAGATGAACTGATATGAATCAAAATAAATTTCATCAGCTCCATCATTTGGTAGAAAACAGCAGCAAAGTAGCTTGATTTATCCATCAGGGCAGATAGTGAAGTCCTCAAAGTTCAGCCATGTTGGAAAATACTGTTCTACGGAGGTCACTCTTCTTGTTAAGCCAGGACTTAGTTACAAACACAAAGTCAAGAATAACTGCTACACTATTACTAACAGACTTTGTATTCCATAATGATTCCTTACCAGAGTCACGTCACATGGACAGCTTCCTTCCTTCCTGTGCTCTCCAGGTTTCATATTTAGATTACAATGTATCCTCGAAGATTTCTGTTATACACCAGGATATCATGTGGTGATCATGATTCCAAGATGGAATACAGATCATGTTTATTCCCAGAATCTTATCCTTACCAAATTTAATAGTATCAGATTTTTCACACTTCTTTTGACATTCATTAAATAATGGCAACACAAAGAGCACACAAATGTTAAAAAGAAATAAATATTTCCCTTTCTAGAAATTAGTCAGTAATAAGAATATTAACAAATACTTTAAAAAGATGTTTCACCAACAAAAGAAGTCTGTTTTGAAAAATAAGTTCCGTCAGTTTAACTTCACACATATTACAAAAATACATTTATGTTAATCTTAAAATGATGGCTGAGCTTTAAAGATTACCATACACATTTGAAAGGGTAGGTAAGATGATAAAGATAAGTGAATATTCTTAATAACATTCATAAACCTGGTCCATCATTAGCATTTGTCAGGATAAATTCTGTAAAAATTTAAACTAACAACCATATTATTGTAAGGACCACAAAGTTCTTTGAAGGTAGATCAAGAGAAGTCTTGTTTCCCTGTTTTCTCAGACTTCTGATTATACTCTCCAAATTCAAATGCAGAAAAGAGGAAACATGCAGGTGTAGATTTTATAGAATGCTTTTGACATTTCAAAATCTCTTCACATGAGCGCAATAGCACTTCTCAGAAATGAAACAAAAAACAAAATAAAGAGTGTTCCCTCTGCTCTTGTAAATGCACTCTCCAAAAAGACATCAGTCATTTATAGTCCCGGGTCCTTTCCAGTGTTTACTGGGAGGTTAGTAATATCGATGTAGTGAAGGCAGATAATACAGTTGTCCACTTTCTGAGACAGTGGATGGAAATCTGCAGATCGTCATGAATTTAAGTTGTTTGTTTCGTTTTATGGACTGTTTCAAATGTCTCATGGTTTGCAAAAGAACTGCCTCTTAATTTATCTTGTTACTGACTTGAGCCATTCACAATTTCCTGGTGTATTGCCTAATGAGCAGAATTCAAAATAATTCATTTCACACTAAAGAAATTATTTAGTAGCAAACTTTATTTCTGCTGCTAAATAGAAAACTAAATAAACTCTATGTAATTGAACAGTAAATCACACTAAAACAAAAGAGTAAATAACCTCTGCGTAACTGGAGAGTAAATCACACTAAAACAGAAAACTAAGTAAACTCTAACTAAAATATGAAATTAGACAATACATTTAAAGAAATAGGTATACATTATCGATAAAGAGAAAGTTTCATCCTGTCTTCAGTCTTGACTGGGAAGCCCCATTGCAGTCAGACAGGAGTCTTCATCGGGAAAACAGTTCTGGGCAGTGTGTCTACTCCACAGGTAAGGCTTCAGCCTGAGTGCAGGGAGCCCCAGCTTAATATAACTAAGTTATGAGAATCAGTACTTTCCCAGTGTAGGCTGGATCTTGCTAGATCATTCTGTGGTGTTGGCCACCCACCCTAGAATGAACAGCAATTCCTGCCAAATGCAATGATTTTGCAATTTTCAAGTGTTACACTGGAATATTCCAATGTCTTTGCAAGCTTCAGTACTTTACTGGACTATCCCAGCACACATACACATACAAGACATATTTCGTAATCAAATGTAGTGACTTTGCTGAAATCACTTAAACTGTTCTGGAACACAGCATCATCTCTCATGCCTGCTGGCACTTCCAGAATATAGCATTACTTCATATGTCAAGGAAGAACTAAAGAAAATAAAGAGACTGTCAAGATATAATGAGGCAACAGTCAAACAATCACACTCACTCAATGTACCCGTTTCGTATCACATTCGTATCACATTCGGCCCCTTGACTATTGACTCACTTATATCCGACATTCAGAACTGTATTTGCCTTGTTATAAATGCAATAAGTTAATCCACAATGACAGAATGTCAATTGTTGTTTGTCTTTTCCACTTTTCCCGTTTTGGGGTAGCCACAGCCAAACTCTGGTCCACTAATGATTGGAAGTAGATTTTCAAGAATGCCGAGGTGCCAGCTCGGCATTCAACCTTCAACAAAGGCATGCCCATTTATGCATGTCTTTCAAATGCCCACCCAACTGCGGGGAGGACATGCAGACTCCACACAGAAGGCACTCCCCGCACTCTCGCTGAGAATCGAATGGAAGAACCTCTTGCTGTGAGGCAACAATGCTACCACTGCACCACCGCGGATATAATGACAGAATGTCAATAAAATCAAAATAATCATCAAAACTAAAATTGGGTATATCAACCAATTCAACAGATGCTAACCATCCAGTAAATATGTCCCACCAAGTATGTGCTGTATCAGATTCTGTTTTTTTGGCTAAACTAGCCAACTTTTTCCCTATAATAATACTTTTCATTTTATGACCTAAAATACTATGATTTACTGCCTGTAAATGTTTTTCAAGATGCTGCGTATTGTTCAATACTTTCTGTAAAGAATTTATGTTGAATAATATTCCAGCTATGATATTCCAGCTTGTCTGATAACCAGATATGAAATACATTAATATATGTTTCAGGAAAAAAATATAAGCTTCATTATGCCAGATCAAATGAGTTACCTTACCTAGACAACCTACAAAAGGATTTCTCAAGGCATATAACAATGTTTGCTTTGTTACTAAACATATGAATTGTGGTGCTATTTCCATGAACATCTCAAAAATAGAAGGTAATATAGTCCATTTACAGATGTTGAGGGAATGCTGAAGAAAACACAGTTTTTATACAGGAGAATGCTGTCTGCAAATAAATCTATTTATTGTTTAAGTACAATGTTTCAATCTGTGCGTTCTGTTTGAGAAGTCAGTGTAGTTTTCTTCTAAATGGGGTAACCAATATTGAAATGGATACAAAGGAAGTCCAAATACCAGTGGCAAGGTTACACATTGACACATTATTTTTGCATTTGTGACATTATAATGCATAATATAACCTGTACAAAAGTTGCATGCACATTTTTTTTTAGAAAACAGTCTTATTCAATTAGTACTGGGTATTCATTGATTGAACAACTGTCTCCATACATGCTAATTTTTGAGCATTAACCTTGTTTGCACAAGTTTTTTTTTTTTTTTTTTTTTGCATTGAAACATAAAAAGACTGTAAGGTACATGTTGTCCAATTTACAAACTTAGTGATATTTGCATTAAATTTTAAATTGGATTTTTTTGGAAG
This sequence comes from Protopterus annectens, assembly GCF_019279795.1. Lineage (NCBI taxonomy): Eukaryota > Metazoa > Chordata > Ceratodontiformes > Protopteridae > Protopterus > Protopterus annectens. The sequence goes on from NC_056726.1 coordinate 1,691,099,507, forward strand.
TTAAACTAACAGTAGGACATTTTTGTCCAGCAAGGCAGGTAAAAGTACTTTGTGTCCTTATTTTGTGCACTAGCAACCCATCCCCACCAAATTACTGTTGAGTTGACTCTGGTTGCTTTTATTCCTGGTGTTACGCACTTTGCCAAAGGGACTCCATACAGCACAGTGAGACCACCAACAATTATTGCATAGCCTGGAGTTAGAATCTGAAATCAAAGAAAAGTAGCATGATTTAAACAAAAGCAAAGATATCTGTTTCTACAGTTTAATTGGAATGCTATACTCCTGTACACACTGATCAAAGCAATGAATGCAGTTACACGTATAAACCCTTTCTTAAACATTTCAAATCCTGTTTGTGACGCCAAGATAATGTATTGCCTAATGAGCAGGATTCAAAATAATTTACTTCACACTAAAGAAATTATTTGGTAACAAACTTTATTTCTCTCACTAAACAGAAAACAAAATAAACTCTTTGTAATTGGACAGTAAATCACACTAAAACAGAAAATTAAGTAAACTCTATTTAACTAAAATATGAAATTAGACAATACATTTAAAGAAAAAGGTATACATCACCGTTAAAGAGAAAGCCTCACCTTGTCTTAAGTTTTGACTGGGAAGTCCCATTGCAGTCAGGCAGGAGTCTTCTTCGGGAAAACAGTCCTGGGCAGTGTGTCCACTCCACAGGTGAGGCTTCAGCTTGAGATCAGGGAGCCCCAGCTACATATAACCAAGTTATGAGAATCAGTACTTTCTCAGTGTAGGCTGGATCTTGCTAGATCATTCTGTGGTGCTGGCCACCCACCCCAGGAGGAACAGGAATTCCTGCAAAATACAATGATTTTGCAATTTTCAAGTGTTACACTGGAATATTCCAATGACTTTGCAAGTTTTGGTACTTTACTGGAATATCCCAGCACACATACACATACAAGATATATTTTGTCATCAAATGTTGTGACTTTGCTGAAATCACTAAACTGTTCTAGAACACAGCATCATCTCTGATGCCTGTTGACACTTCCAGAATATAGCATTACTTTGTATGTCAAAGAAGAAATAAAGAAAATAAAGAGAATGTCGTGATATAATGAGGCAACAGTCAAATAATCACACTCACTCAATGTATCCCTCTTTCATATCACATTCGTATCACACCTGGTCAAATCTAAATGGTACAATACCAAAAATTTTTCTGGCCTTGAAATAAGCTCTTTGCTTGTTCCAGTCCCAAGAAGTTCTCACTATTTTAGCCTTGGTGCATCAAAAGTAGGAAACCAAACACCTGAGAAAGGTATATCATTCACTGAGGTAGGTATTGAAAAAGATGAATTTGCCATCATCCCGGAAAAAATGTGGGCATTATTTGCTGCAATGCTATGAAGACAGTTAAGAAGCACAGATGAGGGGAGGGGGTGAATTAGGCATTATACAGAATTGGCATTATGAATAGTTGAGTGATTATTCTGGTAAATGACAACATGCTGATGATATTTTGTTTTTAACAGGGTGAACATTTCTAAAGGACATACCAAAGCAAATATTTTGATGTGGTGGTGACACTCAAGAGATAAATTACAATGGTAATACTGATGTTGAAGATAAAATACGTAAGGCTAGGTGGCACAATTCAACTGACACCCAGTGAAGGTGAGGTGAAATCTAAGGATGTGGCAGTGACCTTAAAGGGCATCATAAAAATGATGCTTCATGCCAAAATAAAATAATTAGCAGAATGAAAGGGTACAATATGCAATTGAACAGGGATAGATAAGGGATATCATTAGAAAGCAGTTTGTTACTAAGAGGGTTGTGAATGAAGAGAACATCCTGCCAAGGAAGGCAGTAAAGAAAATCATAGTTAATGGAGTTCAGATCTGCAGTATCTGAACATATATACACCTTGGATACAGGTGGTGAAGGCAATCTTGAAATGTCTGGAGTGTCCCACAAGGTAAAAATAAAGCACAATAGAAGTGTCACACAGTTTTTATCTCCTGGCATTGCTGGCATTTAGTATGTAGTTCTAAAGTAATGTTTATTTATTTATTTACATTTTTACATTTGAAAACCTGGTAGTGTCCAACTGGGCCAGAAGCCCATTTTCAGTGGAGACCCGGGGAGAAAAGCTCCAAGGAGGATTATATAATTATACATTTATACATATGACAATTACAAGAGGAGTTCAAACGCAAGTTCCTTGTCATTGTATCTAAAGCATATTACAATGGTCCTACAAAAAGCTTATACTATGCATACAGACAAAACACGCACACACACACATATATATATATATATATATATATATATATATATATATAATATATATATATTTTTTTCAGGGTAAAAATATCACAAACTGAAGCTAAGAAAACCTAATGGGCGTAATGGGCACTAATCCTAATGCTGCCACTTCTTCCAACCCTAACCCTACACCTTACCTTAAAAACCTTCCAGAAAGATTGCCACTATTCAGATGAATTTGAGACAAATGTTATGAGAGGTTTTAGTGAGAAGACCATGGGAAGAAATAGTTTTCTTTCCTTAATCTGTTGTGAGTTCATCTTTGAGGTGTTCGATATTTTGTATTTTTGAAAATCTTAATGCCAGTATTTTAATTTGACATTAAGAACATTTGATCATACAGAGTTGACTATATATATATATATATATATATATATATATATATATATATATATATGTGTGTGTGTGTGTGTGTGTGTGTGTGTGTGTGTGTGTGTGTGTGTGTGCGCGTGTGTATGTGTGTGCGTGCATGGATGCATGTTTCCTCACAGTTACCTCAGGTGCATTTTCAGACAGTTTGCGTGGGTGTTTTCTTTGCCAGGAATTGTCTTTTGAGAACTCATAGTGGATCCATTTCAAATAGCTGAAAGCACAGATTCATGCTGTAAGTCATTTCTCACAGAATTCTGTATGTACTTCTATATACTGTACACAAAAGCAACAGATGATGTGATTACTTATAATAAGGTATTGTACTGTTGTTTAAGTAAAATACACATCAAATCTTTTAGGAAGTGTAAAGTGCAGACTCTTTTTGTACATGGATCAGATCACTTTTCTATAAAGCAGGGACTATTTATTTACTTATTTAAAATTGTTGATTGGAAAGCCCACCTGTGTAAAGTCCATTCACAGAAGAGGGCTGGGAGAAAGAATTAAAAAAAACTGTCACCACAAGCTTAACAATAATGTATCATAACTAAGTCTGGAAGTTAGCATAAGATTAAGGCTGCTAAACTTATTGATGTAGTCTGGGGTACATGGTTTAATTCTGTCTGCCTTCTTTGTGATGCTAACCTAGACAAATAACCAGACAATGTTCCAGGGCTGCCACTTTAAAGGGAAAATTATGTCCAGTGGGTTTATTAGTTAAGAAAGTAATACAAAAAAATTGTAAATAAGAGAAACTAGCATCTTGCTAATCACTGAACAGCATTGATAGGATTCCTTTTGTCATATTTCAGACTGCACCTTGATTCATCTGAGAATTGAGACTGTAAGTTCCAATTGATGGAAGATGTAGTAAGTTTAATGCTGCAGCATATCAGAGAATTTTCCCTACCCCCGGATTCTGTAAGCCCTACATGGCGTGCAGGATTAGTGCAGGAGATCCAGCAGGCAAAATATCTGCCGTGCGATCCAGGAATAACCTGTAGAGGCGTGCACGAGCACTCCTGCACTAGTCGTGCTCAGACTCAGCCCCTGTATGCAAATTACCCCATTTGCAGGAGAAATCCATGCAAATGAGGTGAATTTGTAATCCAGGAAGCTTGAAACCAGCCATGCAGGACTAGTGCAATCTTCAAAAATGTACTCTGCCAGTAACGAAGTACATTTCTGCAGGTTACAAAATGGAGCCATGACAGCTCCAAATAAAGGGTGGGTATCATGTATAAATCATGTCAATGGACAACTATAAGGCCATTGGCATGGAAAACACTTGCAAAATAAAAAAAAAAATCAACCTTTATTTTTTTTTAGCCAATCTCGGCTGTTTAAGCGTAGAGCAGTGGCGCGCAAACGGGATTGGGGGGGGGGGGGGTAAGAAAAAAATAAAAAAAAACATTCTAACCAAAATCACTATTTTTCCATTATACTCAATGGCAGGCAGAAGACAACATGGCCAGTGAATAGTGGTTGCTAACCGGGGAGGCTCAGTGTGGGACATGTAACTATGCATTAGCAGGCAATCCTATGCAAATGAGGGGAATGACAGTGAATCCCAGATTTCCCCTGCATGCTAGTCAGCACCCAACAGTGTAAGAGCAGGAAGAGCTTGGTGCAAGCCTGGTAGTTAGCTGATATCATAGAGGGCATGTCAGGAATACTGTAAGCGGACTGGATCCCTGTGGCTAGGGTTTGTTCCTAGCTTAGCACAGCTAAAAAGGGGGGGGGTGTCTGAGCATGCCTAGCACTCTTTACATTGCCAAAGCAGGTGTGCGCCATGCGCACCAGGTATTAAAGGAAAAAAAAGTAAACCAGGAAATAGCAACCCTGTGCACATTTGAGAATTGTGTTTGTGCAGCATGCCCCCATGCTTAAACAGGAAGGCAATGAGAAGGGAAAATAGCAGTAGGAAGGTAATCTAGGAGAACTAGCATAGCTGGCAGGTGAAATGTATCAGAATCAGCCAATTACACAGGCAGCAGACCAGCCCAGCCCAGAACACTACTATAAACTATGCAAACACCTTTCCTTCTGGTTTTTACCAGTGTATACAAGCGAGGAACTTTTAACAAACAAAAGAACAAAATGATAGGGGCTGCAGCAGCTATCATACAGCAACATGTGGAAGAGGCTGAGGGTGGTGAGGATGGGAATGCTGTTGACCAACCCACAATGAGGAGACAGAGAAGAGTGTACAGACCCAGGGTAACCTACCAGAGGCTAGAGATAGTGGAGCACTATTGGGTGGACAGGGACCTCCTACAGCAAATTGTTGAGCTGTGCCAGCCACGCCTGACACACCGAACTAACAGAGGGAACCCATCCCAGTGGATACCAAGGTATGTGTAGGCCTAGGAATACTAGCCACAGGTACCGCCCAAAGCCTAACTGGGGATATCATGGGGATCTCACAGGCATCAGCATCCAGAGTATTCCACCAGTTCCTGGATGCCATGTCAGCACATGCCAGTGAGCGCGAATATTTCCTCAACACCCATGAGGTGTTGGCTAGCAATCTGCATCTCTTCCACCAAATAGCAGAATTCCCTGAGGTAGTGGGTGCTATAGACTGCATGCACATATGCATCAAAGCACCACCCAGTGATCGGGTAGGGTCAACTGCAAGGGCTTCCCTCCATCAACTGCCAGGTCATGTGCGATACCCAGGGCATTATAATGAATGTGTGTGCTGGCTGCACTGGAAGCTATCACGATTCCCACATTTGGCATCTGACGCAACTGTACCAGAGTTTTGCCACTGGGGACATCCCTTACGGTCACCTAGTGGGGGATGCTGGTTACACACTGGAGCCATGGCAGATAACACCCATCAGAAATGCACTCACACCCAAACAAGAATGTCATAATGAGGTGCACGCACAGACCAGACTTATAGAGCATGTGTTTGGGATGCTCAAGTCACAGTTCTGGTGCCTGAACAGAACCAGTGGAGTTTTGCAGTACTCACCAGCTACATGTACTCAAATTGTCATCATATGTGCCATGCTACACAATATGATCCTGCTGAAACAGCTGCAGCAGGAATAGCATGGGGCAGGGCCACATAGCCCCCTTACCAATGCCAAGGCCTGCACAGGCACAGTGTGACTCAGAGGAGGAACAACCTGTGCCTGCCCCAGTAGGCAGATGGTGGCATGCCCAGTATGCCTTGGTCTTGGCAAAGAGGCAATGCATAGCACATACACTGATAAAGTAGGGACCCAGGGAATGACACCTCTCTCTGACTCGCACATACAGTAAAAGGGATGTCAAACATGACACGACCTGTGCTCAACCATGTATAGGGATTGTACTTTGTGCATCCAACATAGGCAGCCCTCCAGCACTATCCGCAATACTGGCACACCCACAAGGTAAGTCACTCAACCTACCAATTGCCGATTGGAGTAGAATGTGTCATTACTTGTATCTGCGGTATGGATGTGAGCATGCAAGGGAATTGGGTGGCTGAATGGTATGCCAGCAGATAGTAGACACCTATAGTGGCACCATGAGATCTGTAACAAATATTGGTGTCACCACAGTAGCCAGTACTACACAGGGCGACAAAACCGACTGCAGTAAATGTGCTGGGCCACATGTGTGTCCATATAACTCACACATGCCAGTCAGGGAGGTTTACATACCCAACAACAGTCTCAGCCAGCAGGACAGGTGTAGACAAATGAAAACAAAGCCTGTGCTATGGCCTCTAAATGATGCCTATGGGTAACCCTCTCCCCAGGCCTACACAGACAGACTACAGCAAGTCAGGCAGTGGGATGTTAGTTCTGAAGGGTAGGCAGTCAGAAACTAATATGTAGGTCAGTCAAAGCTAAGACCTGTAGTACACTGATATGCCTCTAGTCAGCATGATAAGTTAGAATACAGATTGAAATGGAGTACCTGACATATCAGTACAGTCATAGCAAATGTGTACAAGTGTCAGGTGTGCCCCCCCCAACTCCTATGTAGACACGTAGAAACAGTCAGCTGTGCCCCTTCCCCCAATCCAGTGTAGAAATGTAGAAACAGACAGGTGTGCCCCTCCCCCAATCCTGTGTAGAAATGTAGTAGCAGTCAGGTGTGCCCCCATCCCCCAATACTGTGTAGGAATGTAGAAACAGTCATGTGTGCATCCCCAACCCTACTTAGAAATGTAGTAAAAGTCAGGTGTGCCCCACCAAACCTATTTAGAAATGTAGCAATGGCCTGGTGTGCCCCCCCAATCTGATGTGCACACATCGTAACAGTCAGGTGTGCCCTCCCACAACCCTATGTAGAAATTTATCAACATGTATGTGTAGGTATAATACCAGTGGAGCACAGATGCCCAGAGGTGGCCAAGGTAGCAGGATAGGTTGTAGCATTTGCACAATATGCAGGTATGTGTGTGTTAGGTTGGTGTGTGTTTCATATTTTGTGAGAGTGGTCAGAATGTATGCATGTTGAGGTAAGACCTGGTGGTCATTGCCCACTACTGCTGATGACAGGGACAAGTCCTCACAACTGCAGTGCCAAATACAATTACCACCAGTATAACACATGCTAGCAGTAAGCCATTGTAAATGTATGGTGGTAATATGTGTCACCATCTGAAAGACTGATATGGCATGGCTGTTGGGCTAGATATACAAGCAGTACACAGGGGAAAGTACCCCAGACATACAGTATATATTGTGTCAGCATGAAATGGAGACACCCTTGGAATTGTACATACAGATATACATCACATTATCTGGTCCTGTAGTAGGGGATACTGGTGTTGTCTGCCCGAATACTTGCAGATCATAAAGGAGGTAGGACTGATGTATTGGGAAACAGATGATGCACTTGCACATGCCAGCATAATTGGAATGCCCCATGCATATCTGTGTGTCTGATGCAAGTAGTGTCCATACCACACATGCACCCAGCTCATGCAAAAACCAACCACAGGTACCTCTCTGGTCATATCCCTGCTGTGGAGAATGAGTGCAATATGACTCGACCTGTCTATGGCAATAGTGAAAGAATGCAGCATGCAGTGCAGGTGTCTCATGCAGGTATGTCCCTAGCCATAGGTAGCACCCTACCAGCATCCACACCACCTGATCAAGACTGATAGAAGGTATTGGCATGAACACCTAGCACACCTACCCTGTCACCCCAGGGGAATATACCACATGGCGGTCTGAGACTGTAGGACTGACAGAATGTAACGGCCTGCCACATCTGGCCTGCATTAACACCTAATGGCCCACAGGCCTCTGCCAAAGGTCTGTGTCTCACACATACTGCTGTTTTTAATTTCTCCAATTCTTTTAGGTTTCTAATACAATGACGAGAATGGACCCCATTCATAAGTCAAAGTACGATAAAGTTCATGAAATTAGTATTGTTTCACTCTTTGATGTTAGCCTAAAGTGCTCTTTGCAGCACCCGCAATGTGCCCAGTAATGACTCATTCGGCAATTCGTATGGTGTTACATGAATCGGTAACATATCTAAATAAGATTATAAATTCATTTTTATAAGACCAGTTGCTCCTACTACTACTGGAACTGTCTGGGTATCGTTCTTCCACATGGCTCTTGTTTCTGCCTGCAGATCGAGGTATTTTATGACTTTGTGTCTCTCTGTACGCAAGACACTGTAGTCACTAGATGTGGTGATTTCAATGATCAATGCTACTTTTGTCTTCTTTTCTTGGACCACTATATCTGGTTTTCTAGCATCTATCTTTTGGACGGTTGGTATTGGGTGATCCCATGTGATGCAAACATCATCATTTTCTATGATTCTCTGTGGCTCGTTTCCAGTGTTTTTCAGCCACTTCAATACCATAATGTTTGCACAATCTCCAGTGTAACAATCTCACCACATAATTATGAATTCAGTATACAGTCCCTCTGCCATTAGAGTCGCAACCAGCAATAAGGTGTGTGACTGTTTCCAATTCGGTTCCACAAAACCTACATATGTCTGTTTCTCCCACATGTTCAATGGACTTAGCAAACCAGCGTGTATGTAGCCCACTATCTTGGGCTGCCAATATTAACCTTTCATTTCTTTATGTAAATTCACCTCTCCTTAACCATTCCTGCATTCGTTCTTGATCAACATGAGGCTCTTCCAGAAGTTTTCTATACTTGCAACTATATTTATGTTTTTTCCACATTTCTTGCCTTCTCACCTGGTCCTTCACCTTATATTCTTTCTTTTGTTTTTTAGCACATTCAGTTGCTGCCTGGTTTCTATTTACTTCTGATTTGATTTCCATTCCTGCTTGACTTCAATATGCTTCTGCAAAATTAAGCAGAGATGTCATCTTAGATTTATTCTCCTCATGTTTCAAAACTTTCAACACATTTGGATCTTGTGAGGTCAGTAGATATGTGTGGACTCCCACGATTGCAGATCTATACATGTAATCACTTTCAAGGAGGCTCATCCCTCCTTCAGAACTGGGAATATCTAATCTTTGTATACACTGATTTTTATAAATCATTTGGTGAGCATGAAGCATCCTTCTTGTTTTAATATCCAGTCTACCCAACACTTTTTGGGGACAGTCAATCACTGCAAAACTATAAGTTAGAACAGGAAGAGCAAATTGATTCATAGCTTGGATCTTGTTCCTAGGTGTCAATGCTGTTTTCAGGATTAATTTAAGTCTTCTAAAATACTCCTTACTAAGCATTATTCGCATTTGTTCATGCTTTATTGCTGATCCGTCATCAATTCCCAAGTATTTATACACCCCCTCTTGCTCAAGTTCTTTTATATCACATTCTTGTCCTAAACTGATGTTTTCCTGGTGCTGCAATTTTCCTTTTTTAAAGGTTGTTTTTGCACATTTATCAAGACCAAATGACATTCCGATATCATCTGAAAAAGTTTTGACAATCTGCAGCTGTGCTTTCAGTTCCTCATCTGATGAGCTATATAATTTTATATCATTGACAAGGAGAAGATGAGAAGTCATTAGACATTTTTGTTTTCTAAAAGCCAAATTATAACCATAGCATAAGCTGTTAAATAAACAGCTTAATGGGTTAATGGCAAGGCAGAATAGCAAGGGTGACAGAGAGTCACCCTGGAATATCCCCCTTTGTATTTTTATCCCTGGGATAATAATCTGTCCTTTACCATGGCTTAATTGCAAAGTGGTCTGCCATTGTTTCATGGTTACTGTAATGTAGTCAATCAGTGTAGGGTGTATCTTATACATTTTTAAGCACTCTTTTATCCATGAATGTGGGATACTATCAAATGCTTTTTTATAGTCAATCTATGCCATACTTAGATTCTTACCTTTCTTACAGTTCTCCACTATAACTTTGTTTAATAACAAATGATCCTGTGTTCCATATGACTTTCTTTTATTCCCTTTTGTTCTATTGCCATAATTGAGTTTTCTTCTAAATGACTATAAACTCTGTCATCGTCAATTCTCGTGTATATTTTTTACGTCGTCAGAAGACAAGTTATTGGTCTATAATTTTTAGGGTAGCTTGCAGGTTCACTCTTAAGTAAGAGCATTGTTTTTCCTGTTGTTCACCAGGATGTTTGGGGTGTGCATATAATTAGTTTTTACTCATGGCTAAATCCTTGTGCAAAGAAGTTAATAAGTTAAGCCAAAAGTTAGGTAATGCATCTGGGCCTGGGGTTTTCTAGTTAGAGGCTTTTCTCAACTTTATTTCAATCTCTCTGGCTGTTATTTCATCCCATTTCATATCCTGTACCTTTAAACTTTTTATTATTTCCTTTACTTCTTCTATCCATTTAGCATTTATTTATGTATTTATTTATTTATATTTGTTGACCGGGAGTGTCCGACTGGACGTAGGTCCATTTTCAGTGGAGGCCCGGGGAGAAAAGCTCCACAGTTAAAATAAACAGACAGTAGTTACATTGGATTACATAGCGATTAACAATTTACATAGCAATTACTTGCAACATATTTACAGATGAAGAACATAGTACATCAGTAGACAACTAGAATCTTTATCTGTGAAGTAAATAACAGACATTAACAAATGTTAAAATAAGAAGTACCTGCTGTATAAGTACTAGGCTTATGAGCATCTGAGCTTGCTATAATCAAGGTAGTTAGTGGAGTGGAAAGAAAGGTAGTGGTTGGATGGGGTGGGTGATATTAGAGTGGGAGTTGCAAAGGCATAGCCAGCATGTTTTTAGATGCACTTTTAGTAAAGTTTTGAAGTGGGTGCATGATGGTATGGAGGTAATTGTGGGTGGGAGGGAGTTCCATAATTTGGCTATGGTGCAAGAGAATAGTGCTTCACCAGCAGAGTTATTGGCTTTAGTGATCTGCAAGTGATTTTTGTTGCTGGATCTTAGTGATCTGGTGGTGTGATAGGGTTGGAGTAGATTCTGGAGGGATGGGACATTTAGTGGATGGTTTACTAGTTTGTGGGTGAGTGAAAGTTGATACCATTAAAGGAGGTGAGGAAGTTCAAGCCAGCCCAGTTCAGCAAGTGAGAGACAGTGGTGACTATGGTAGGATGCCCCTGTGGCGAATTTGGCAATTTTGTTGTAGCAGGTCTCTAGCTTGTTTAGATTGCATTGCCTTAGGTTGGTATATAATGGAGAGGCATAAAGTAGGGTGAAGATAAGGTGGGAATTTTCTATTGAAATCTTTGCTGCTTTGGTGAGAAGATGCTTATTTCTGTATAATGCTCCTAGTTTTTTGTGGACTTTTTTTATGGTCATGGATATGTGAATGTCAAATTTTAGTTTATTGTCTATTTCCACTCCTAACAATTTGGTGTGTTCAGTTGGGTATATAGTGGTGTTATCTTTTGCTGTGATGTTAAAGTGAGAGTTGTTTTGAGTATGTTTGGTAGGTTTGAAGATTAGTACTTTAGTTTTGTTTGGGTTGAGTATTAATTGGACATCGGATAACCAAGTTTCAACAGAGGAAAAGGCTTCCTGTGTGACTTTTTGCAGTTTGGGTAGGGACTGGGCTGAGCAGATGATGGTCGAGTCATCTGCGTATTGTATGAGTGTGCCATGTGTGGTGGCAGAGGCTAGATTATTTGTGAAAACAGAGATGGATCCTTGGGGAACCCCTATGGAGACAGGTAGTTGGGGAGATATGTCATTCTGCCATACAACGGATTATTGGCGGTCAGACAGGTAACTCTGAAACCAGTTGGTGACTGATTGTGAGAAGGATAGGTTATTGAGGACAGAGATAAGTTGTTTTTGTGGGACCTCACTGGCTTATGTGAGTATCACAAAACCATCAGTACTTATTACCTTGATCTGGCACTCTTATAGATAGCACCAAAAAGCAAACCCCCATTTCTCGGTCACCGGTCACCCCAATCTCTTTTAAGTTTTTGTCTAGTCCTTCTAATCAGTTGCTAGTGTCCTCTCCTGCTCAGCTGGTGAACCTGGGAATATTGAGGCAATGTTACAAGCCTCACTCCTCCCACAAAACACAAATACATGCGAGAGATGCAACTATATGGCCAAACTGGAGAGGAGCTCTCTCAACATGGCAAGACAGAGACCAGTCAGGAGGGGTTACCACACACACTATAAAGACATACTGCGCTCTGATCAAAAAAAAAATACCAAAGCAGCAGAGCCACCAGCAGACACCAACCAACAACCCCCCACAGAACACAACACCTGCAACACCACAGTCAGAGTGTCAAACAGTCACAGCCCTTAAGGCCAAACACAATGCCAGACACACTAGTCATTGGTGACTCCAGTCGAGGAGCTCTGGATTATGTAGCCCAGGCAGCAGACCTGACCCCTTGAACAGTATCCTCTTCTACCTTCAATGATGCCCTTTTTAGGCAAGGCTCAAATTTAAACCTACCACCCTAGACAGAAACCTGTTCAAGGCTCCTGAGAGAGCCCCAGCACTATCAGTTTTCCATATTCATCAAGGACACCCACACCTCAAGACTGGGTGGCAATGCGATGCATGGAGACCATCCAGGTGGTGCAAATTAGCCATAAAAGACTACACCATCATACTAGGTGACTTCAATTACCTATATAGACTGGGGGAACTTCACTCCAAACCAAACACCCTAGCCCAAAAGTTCTCATAATTCATAATGCAATGGAAATGGAACTAGTGTGAGATCAGATCACAAACTAATCTTGGAGAGGTCCTCATCCCACCCCCCACCTGAAATAAAAAAGACCACAGTAAAACTCTCAAAGCGACTTCACACTTCTAAGACTAGTGTGGTCTCCTTAAAGGCCCCGGCCCAGCGAGAAACAAAGCTCAAGCAAGCGCTGAATCACTTACTTCTACAAGCACCTGCAGGCCAGGGGCAGCACTGCAGGGCAAAGCAAAAAAAAGAAAAAAAGAAGTCTTTCAAAAGGGCAGCGTCAGTCTGGTGGTGGACCAGAACAAAACAAACAACAAACAACAAGAGGAGGAGAAGACTACAAAAGGTAAAAAAGCAAAAAACCAGAAAGAACAGATCACTATAAAAAAAAAAAAAAAAACTAAAAGCAAAAAAAAAAAAAAAGAAAAAAGAGAAAAAAGCTAAAAACTCAAAAAGACAATCAATTAAGGCTTCTTTTAGGTATAAAAGGTGGTGAAGAAGAAGATACAAATATGCTCAGAACTAAGATGAAATGATGTACATTACTGATCCCTATTGCCAACATACTAATTAAACCCACAGCTAGGACAGCTGTTTAATCATAGTCTTACCCTCTGGATACTGCAACTGTGGTCCCCACTTCACAAAGGTGTCCACCGACCGACCCTGGGAAATTACTGATGCCCAGCCTTGACCAAGCCTTTTTAAGGATCATGAGAGGATCAATGGACCCCATAAACATAATAAAAGGAATAGGCCATCCCAGTGGGGACATCCCCATCATAGATTTGTTTTTCTAGGCATCATGCCTTCTAAACTAATTGACTTTTTTTTCAAACAGTCACCAAAGCCATTATGAGGAGAAGGCGCAGTCCATGCTACCTTGATCTGGCTGAGGCCTTCGACAAAACCACTCACCTTGTATCATTGAATTGACAACTCATCAATGTTAACCAATATCAAGTGACAGAAAGATGAGTTGCAGACTGGCTGAGTGTCAGAGTCAGAGTTCAGAGTTGCAGGCATGCCATCTCCTCAGTCTGGGCCCACTCTTGTACAGTGTCAGGTTTCTGTCCCACTCTTGGACCGGCATCTACTTATAAGTACAAGCAAACACAGGAGGGACAAAGTTTGCAGATGACTGCAAACTGGGCGCATAGTAAACACACATGACACACATATCCTTCAGAAGGGTCTCACAGAGGAACGGGATAACTGCAGCCATATGCCATGCTCAAAGTTAAAAAAAAAAAAATAATCATACCCTTTCACAAAAAAAACAAGGTTTACCAAATGTCATTCGACACCCATGTAGCTAAAGTAGTTAGAAGACCCTTCTACATTGCCCACCTTATCATTTCAGTCGCTACCACTTGCTCAGAGGGTGACCTTTGCCCTACACACACAAATGTAAACCAAAAAGAATGTGCTGGAGGGATAGATTCATCACCAAAGACTCTATGCTGTGGAATAAAATCCCCGCATATGTGAGGCAGAGCACCGCCTGCCTTGTTCAAGAGAAATGGAGATCGCAGATATACCCAGGGGATTACCTCGTGTCACTGCTCGACAGAGGAGGCACAAAAATAGGCTAGGCTTGTAAAATGCCCTCGGATGTCAAATGCTTTAGATAGATCTAGAAAAGTAGCAGAGGAGAGATAGCCATTGTTTTTATGCTGAAGGATAGTGTTAGTAAAGGAGAGTAAGGCAGTGGTGGTGCTATGGTTTGGTTGGAAACCATGCTGAGTATTGGAAAGGAGGTAGTCTGAGACCTGAGAATGTATGCATCTCTCTAGTATTTTGGAGAGTGGAGAGAGAGAATAGCTATGGGGCGGTAATTGGTTAGTTTTGTGTTGGGGAATTATATGTGATACTTTCCACAGTGTGGGAACATAACTTTCTGACAGAGATCGGTTAATCAAGATGGATACTGGGTAGGCCAGAGCATCAGCTGCGATTTGTAGGTATTTACTTGGGAGGTTGTCCGCTGCTAATTTGGTGGGTTTAAGTTTAGTTAAGAGTTTTTTTTTATGTTGGAGGTACGTACAGGAGAAAAAGAGAAGGCAGTGGGGAGATTAGTAGTTGAAGGTGTGGGTTGGAGGGGAAGGGGGTTGTGTTGTTTAGCTAGTGATAGTATGGTTTGTGTGAAGTGTGTGTTGAATGAGGTAGCAATATTTTCTGAGGAGTGAGGGATGTTAAGAGGAGGGGTACTGACTTTACCTGGGTGGAGGATGGAGTTTATGGAGGACCAGAATTGTTTGGGGCTGTGTTCAGAGGAGTCTAGGGCAGACTGGTAGTACTAGAATTTGTCCTGTTTTATTAGCTTTTTGACTCTATTCTAGTTCTAGGAATTTCTGTCTAGTTGAGGGGGTCCTGGTTTTGCACCAGTGCTCCCAGGCTTTATCCCTGTTTTTCATTTCTGACTTAGTGGTTTTCTGTAGCCATGGGGAGGGCTGTGCTTTGATTCTGGAAAGTCTTATAGGGGCATGGTAATTAAGGATGCTCAGGAAGGAAGTATTAAAAAATTCAACTGCATCATCAAGACTGAGGTACTTTAGAGGATGCCAGTTACATTCTTTGAGGGATGAAATGAATGTGAGTGGGTTAAAGTTTATATTTTTATGTACCTGACAGTAGACGACAGGTTTAGCTTGGTATAGGTATTTTTTCAGTAGGGATGTTGGGGAGTGATCACTGAGGCTATCTGATAAGCAGCCTGTTATATATGACTGGGGGCTCTTACTGACTAGTATCCAATCCAGGGTGGTGTGCTTGCTGGAGTTTTTATTTATCCTGGTTGGCGACTGGACTAGTTGGGTGAAGCCATGAAGGTTTACATGATTGGTTGGATAGTTGCCAGAACAGGATTGCCAGTCAATATTGAAATCACCTAAAATGGTGGGAGATGGTGGATAGACCAGCTGAGGAGGTTTTCTAGTGGAGCGATGTTTTGGCCAGGTGGGAAGTAGCATCCAATTATGTTGATGGTTTTGTTTTGGTTTATTTTGAGGTTGGTATATATTATTTCTTCATTACCTATTTGTGGAGCTGATGATTTTAAGATCTGGATGTTTAGATGCTATTTAAATATTATAGCTACACTGTCTCCTTTCTTGTTTAGCTGGTCTACTCTTAGTATGCCATAACCTGTAGGGAGTATTTGCTCACTGGTAATGTGAGGTTTTAGCCAGGTTTCTGTCAGGATGACTATATCTGGGGAGTACAAGTCTATGGTGGCATGGAGTTCATGGACTTTGTTGGATATACTTCTAATATTTAGGCTTAGTAGAAGGAAGTCATTTGGCTTTCTATTGGCTGTAATATGGGAGAAGTTGTGGTTTCTAGTCTTATTATGAGGATTGGGGTTGGAGATGGTAGGGCCAGGGTTGGGGTGGATATCTCCACTTAGGGCTAGTTTTGATATGCATGAGGTTATTAGTTTTCTCAGTTTCTGAATGTATTTGTTTATAAGGGAAACTTTATGATTGTGCTTTTTGGGTAATAGGTATGGTGGGAGGGTTACTATGTTAAGTTGTAGGGATGCTTTATGTTTGTGTAATATAGTTGGTAGAATATGTGGGGGGTGCATAGGGATGGTTCTTGAGTTGGTGGGAGGGGAGCTGAGTGAGGGTGAGACATGAGTGGTGGTGTGAGTAGTAGTACAGTGGTAGTGGTTGAGTGCGGGAATGATAGAGCTTTGGTAGGATGTAAGATATGCAAGGAGAGTGCATGCAGTGAGTATAGGTAAGGTGTGCTTGTACATGTTAGTTGAAGAGGTGTGATAGTAGTGGGAAGATGGAGGATGTAGTGTTGGGTTAGCACTGTGGTTGGCTACTGGAAAGATGGGAGGGGTTTGTGAGTGTAATAAAGGTGGGACCACTGGGGTGGGAGGGAATAGGGGGCAGGGTGAGGAGCGAAGCGGGTAGAGACTCTGTTAGATGCTCTTATTAGGGGGCTGGAAACAATCAGGTAATAGAGTTAATTGATGAATGAACATATGATAGTGACAAGGGTGGTTATGAAAGTGACAAGCATCTTTGTTATGTTCCACAGGATCTTCATAGATACTTCTCCAAAATGTATCTACTTCCTCTTTTTTGGCGGTCTATCAATTCCTTTTACCTTATTTCCCAATTCTCTATAAAACTTTTTGGGTCATCAATAAATTGTTTATTTTGTGCTTTTCCCTTATATTTATCTTCATATCTTCTAAGTCTTTCCACCTGTTTTGAAATTTTTAGTTTGTTATCTCCAATAGTGCATAATAGATCCTGTTCTGTTCTAATACTGTGCATTACTCTAATACTGTGCATTGCTTTTATCACATCTACCTTTCTTAATATTTTTGTTGATCTGTTCCCCCTTCTTTAATCTTCTAACAATGATACTTCTTGTCTTAACAGCTTTATAGTTTTCCATAATGTTATTCGCTTTTGCCCCCTCTTTTCCCTTGCTACCCTATGTTCCTGTGGTAGAACGTTATCAGTTATTAATTTAGCAGCACAGTAATATATTCTGTTTACTTCTGTTATATCACACGAGTGTCTATGGACAGTCCTAATTACTGTGTTAATTTGTTTTATCAAGCTTCTGACTTTGTGAGGTTGTATTAACCTTCTGCAGTCTATTTCTCTCATTGATCTTGATATATCTATCTTTGTCTAGTGGTGCTAAGCTATAGATAAACATACGGGCACTTACACAGTGTAGGCTTCACTTACTAGTGCACAAATCAGCTCAGCTGTTATATTGCAGCAATGTAGATACTTGCTAAACATGGTTTAGCCCTGGTAAACAGTTCACACCACCCACTCTGATGACACAGCAGGGTAATGACATATGTAATGAGTGTATGTAATGCCATGTACAATACATGTGCCTATGTGCTGTCATTACAGTAGCAAGGGGTGTGAGTGTCATGTGTGGGACACAGACATATATGAGGCCTGTACAGCACTGTTATCCATGTGAATGTGTTACATACAGGGGTAGTAGCTCAGGGTACATGCTGTCACACTGGCATTTAGTGTATCATGGCAGTACTACTGTTGACAGTGCTTACCCAGGCAAGAGCAGAGTGCTAAATGTAGTACTGACAACAGGCACACCTGCAGGCATAAC
Organism: Protopterus annectens; assembly: GCF_019279795.1. Lineage (NCBI taxonomy): Eukaryota > Metazoa > Chordata > Ceratodontiformes > Protopteridae > Protopterus > Protopterus annectens. The sequence continues at coordinate 1,691,117,407 of NC_056726.1, forward strand.
TGGACTCTGAGGCCTCCCTGTTGTACCCCTGGTGTGTGAGCTGTGTCACAGTATATACCCCTTACTGGGTAATGATCTGACATGTGGAATGCAACTGTAGACTACCGTCTGTTCAGCACATGTTAGTGAGGGCTTCTGACATGTAGTTATGGCATACATATTGTTGTCAAACTTCTATCTGTCCACACACTCATCCTACTGCATAGCTACTTGCTAGGCTGATGACTGTCAGTTCCAGTACAGATGTGCAGATGGCGGGTATCCAGCTGGGATATGTACAGGCAACCTAAGCTTGATTGACACTGACATGTCTGCCCAACTGTGTAAGAACTGGCATATATAGGAGATGTCACCCTGTACGCATCACATGCCATGACCACAGTCAACAGAACATGCTTGGGTACAGGTCCCCATCACAGACACTAACCATGTGTTGTAATGCATGTTGCATACATGTTAACTTGATCAACTCAGTGGCCATGTGCAGGAGGCACCTGGAGGATTGGCTTATGCATGTCATTCTCACCCTGGGGGTCACCACAGTAGTGTTTGTAGATAGATTGCCTGTTGCCACCTGGCAGGGGGCAGGATACCACTGTACACACAACCCCTACACAACTCATCTCTCCTTGGACAATAGCTAGGTACACAGCTATGACCACCTGCAGCGATGCACCCCTGTACTGACACATGTGTATGTGTGCATGACTGAGTATAGCAGTGTCTGTGTGTTAGCACACCTGTACTTGGAAATTCCATGAGGGCCTTCACAACCAATACAACACCCATTGCCATAGTCAGTTGTGGCTGCTGCTGTCTGGGACATTACATGTACCCTGTTAAGCTCCTCCCCATACTGGCGACAAAATGCTTTGCAGTACCAGCACAACAGTGTTGCACAAATGGGTTGATAGGCATGGGATATCCATTGTGTTCTGGCATGTTTCTGTATGTGTGCATATCTGTATATCTGTAGGGTACAAAATTCCGAGGCCACATACTCCTATCACAATCCCCATTGCCGCACAGTAGTACAGATAGTGTTGTTGCTGCCCATAGGCGAGGCATGACAATGCAATGCCCTACTACATGTGTAGCATGTGCATTAGATGCATATCCCTGTAGTACCACTGTTGGGGTATACTATGGGTTGTATCACAGTAGCGGCCAATGTGTGATGGTGGGTATGGCAGAGTGTCATCATGGGTTTCAGGGAATACAATATCCACCAGGGGATGTGAGTGCTGTATACACTGCCATTACACCAAGGTACACCCAGTATATGTCCCATGTAATACATTATGGTTACCACTGTCACCATCAACCAGACAGGTAACTGATACCACAATCCAGGCCAGTTATGCATATGCTGTGTGCAGCCTACCTGTAACACATTGGACACATGGTCAAGTTAGTTAGCAGCAATAGGCCCTGGTCTCTCAGATGTGTGTCTGCCTGTTATGTTTCTGTTAATGTGTATATGAAGGTATGTCACACTACGTATTGTCCATATACACCTATTACATCCCCTATTAGCATACTGTAGATGTCTGAGGATGTTTTGCATGTAACATGTAACCTGGGACACACCTCACCCTAAATGCTGTATGGTGTGTGCAATGTAAGCCACACACTTCAGTATCACTACATAGCTAGGTAGGGGTCTAGTCCCAGTGTTGCCAAGTAACAGTGTGCATGTATGTTGATGGGTCCACATCAGGTTACAGGCTATACATGCCCCAGAAAATCAGCTGTCCATGTGGCACAGACAATAAGTGTTTTAGTAACCTGTGACATGTCTTCAACTATACCCCAGATATGTCACAGCCATGGTGTCACCACAGTGCCATACCCCATTGTGGAATATGACTGCAGACCATCCTCATGCTGACACATGTACACCTAAAACACAAATGGATAACAGTATAGGGACCACAATCAACTAGTGTTACTAACAGCTATAATGCATCATTGCTGGACAGCTACACTACCTGACATATATGCATTAAACTTCACTCCTTACATGTTACAGTGCAGTACTGTGGTACACTGTAGCACAGCCACCATGTGCATCAGAACCATATTAGCCTGTCCCTGCATTGATGGTATGGATGACAGGGATGTGGCACAGGTATCATCATATGCACAGGGCATCCTTGTGCTAACACAGGTACACCTACAACACAAATGGATAACAATATAAAGACCACAATCAACCAGTGTTACTAACAGCTATAATGCATCATTGCTGGACTGCTACATTACCTGCCATATATGCATTACACTTTACTCCTTACATGTTCCACTGCAGTATTGTGGTACACTGTAGTACAATTACCGTGTGCATCAGAACTTGCAGATCACTAAAGCCAACAACTCTGCTGGTGAAGCACTATTCTCTTGCACCATAGCCAAATTATGGGACTCACTCCCACCCACAATATGCCTCCGTATCATCATGCAGCCACTTCAAAACTTTACTAAAAGCGCACCTAAAAACATGCTAGCTATGCCCTTGCAACTCCCACTCTAATATCATCCACCCCATCCAACCACTACCTTTCTCTCCACTCGACTAACTGCCTTGATTATAGCAAGCTCAGATGCTCATAAGCCTAGTACTTATTATACAGCAGGAACTTCTCATTGTAACATTTGTTAATGTCTGTTATGTACTTCACAGATAAAGATTCTAGTTGTCTACTGATGTACTATGTTCTTCATCTGTAAATATGTTGTAAGTAATTGCTATGTTAAATTGTTAATCGCTATGTAATCCAATGTAACTACTGTCTGTTTATTTTACTGTGGAGCTTTTCTCCCCGGGCCTCCGCTGAAAATGGACCTACGTCCAGTCAGACACTCCCAGTCAACAAATTTAAATAAATAAATAAAAATAAATAAAAAATCAGAACCATATTATCCTTCCCTGCATTGATGGTATGGATGACAGGGATGTGGCACAGGTATCATCATATGCATAGGGTGTGATGTTGGTTTGCCAGAGGCCAAGGGTGGGCCATGCATTTGACAACATGTGTGTGGGTGAGGGGTGTACTGCAGTGAGCTGGGCATGGTGCTGTGGTGTGTGTAGGTATGGGGTTGCCCTAGGTGTGGACTGGGCTGCTACATTACCTGCTATATATGCATTACACTTTACTCCTTACATGTTCCACTGCAGTACTGTGGTACACTGTAGTACAATCACCATGTGCATCAGAACCATATTAGCCTTCCCTGCATTGATGGTATGGATGACAGGGATGTGGCACAGGTATCATCATATGCATAGGGTGTGATGTTGGTTTGCCAGAGGCAATACATTTGACACCATGTGTGTGGGTGAGTGCTGTACTGCAGTGAGCTGGGCGTGGTGCTGTGGTGTGTGTAGGTATGGGGTTGCACTAGGTGTGTTGGTATAGTGTGTGGGTATGCAAGCACACACTTCTGCCATGTGGCTGCCATACCCAGATGTTTATGGACAGCTGCAGACCATATCTGGCAGTGTGTGCAGTTCACGGTCTCTGGCCATGGACATGTGGATTATGCCTGTCAGGGGTTCCATGGGCACATTTAGGTACAGGCCTCGATGTGCTACTTTCACCTGCTGATGCCAAATGTCCGCTGGTACCAGGTCCCTCCTGGGACTGGCCAGGACCACGTGCACATGGCCTGCTGTGATGTGGTGTGGACAGTACCCCCTCACACTGCTGGGGTCCGGTACTGCCACTACGGGAGCCCCTTGGTGTCCTTAGCACATCCACATTGACTGCCAGCTGATGGTGGTAATGGCCTACATCTGCAGGGCCATCACCGCACCCCCACCATATATTCAAGCACAGACACACCACGGCCTTAGAGGGCCATCATATCATCATGCCATCCATCCATGAGCACGGTATAAGCACAGATGTTATTGCTTACAGATGTGAGAGCAGCCCTCTGCAACCTCAGGCTCTGTCTGGTGTAACATTCCATACATGCCTGTGCCACCATGACAGCCTGAAACATGCGCCTGCTGGTACCAGCTATGTCTCCTCTACTAGGGACATGATGTCCAGCAGCCCTACCACAAGCACCCTGGGACATCTGCCTATGTGGTGCCCTGCCAGACATTCAGCTATGCCTGCTGTGTTCAGACACAGAAGGCAAGGTTACCACACTTTCCTATGCACTGCCACCAAATGCCAACTGTCCCTCCGCTATGGCTTCTGGTGATATGGTATGTATAGGCACTGAAACTGTGTGCAGAGTTGGGGTGGCTAAAATGGGTATGTCAAATGATGGAGCAGTGTGGGCCCCTGACAATCCCACCTGTGCCTCAACAGTACTATCATCATCTTTGGTGTCTGTATGGACACCAACATCAGATTGCATGCAGGAAGGACCCTGACCCACCTCGCCACCTGTCGGGGGAAACAATAAATGCACTTTAAAACCTGTACATCATTGCCTAGTAGTGCACACACACACACACACACACACACACACACACACACACACACACACACACACACACACACACACACACACACACACACACAAACAAATCTCTGTAATATCTACCTGTGAGTGACTTTACAGACAGTCCCATGTATATGTCCATTTGTAGCCCATCCTGCATGACACTTGATACCACTCATTAACATACCAGTCCTCTAAATATCTACACAAGTGGTCACAACACAAGACCTGTTACTACATTACCTGCCTGACCTGTGTGTAGTGGTTTTAGATGGCCTCACTGCTATCATTCGGTGTTCACCCTGTGTATTTCTGGACATCATGAGCATGGCCCCTATATGTGTGGGCTACTATGTTCTATCCATAATAATATCATGCACTGGTGTGTCATGTGTATGTAATGCTCATTACGTGCCAGATATGCTGCTCAATCAGCCTATCTTGTGACAACTGTAATATTTGGATACACACCCTGGTGTTGACTAGTACTTCCCCAATGCATCTGTAGTGCTGCATACATGGGTTGTAGGTGACCTCTCTGCTGAATTAAATATTAAGAGTGTACCTGGTGTCTACATTCCCTCTTGATGCCTTTTCCACACTACAGACCATATTATACTATCAGCTGTCCTGTGATTGCACACATGACAAGTATTCCTGGTGTGTAATGTGGCAGTCCATGTACATTTACTGCATGATCCCAGAGGAAGGTACTGCTGTATGAACACCCCACAATCACTTGTACATACATGGCTAGCCACACAAACGTGCACACATGCACACAAGCATCCTACATGCATCAACCGCCCTCCACTTCACCAGAGTGACCCTACAGACAAACTAACTACCCACCAGGATGCACACACACACACACACACACACACACACACACACACACACACACACACACACAGGTGAGGTTGCACAATGATAGTACACACAGTCCTCCTATTACCCCTCTGTCAACATGCATAACATATGGCACCCAACAGCATGCAGTGCAGCTATAGTCAATTCATTCTAGCAACAGTATACATGTGTGTGATGCATGTGCTGTGTCACTAGGTGAAGCCCCTTCCCCTGGATACCACTGCACCCATGAACACGGTATTGCTGTGCACCTGTTCTGCACCCTGTCATGTACTGTGCACCAAACCCTACAGGTGAACAGCATATTGGTTAATGTGTAGTACTGTGTCAGTTATGTCAGCTGTAATGCTCATAGCCCCTATGTTTTCCAGCAACACATACCTGGGATGATATGTGGACAGATGTCTTTTGTGAATGCCTGATGTCTGATTCACATCTCTCAACATTAGCGGACCATGTATGACCAATCTAATACTCTTACACTGACAACCATCAGAGCATACTATGGCTATGAGGGGTGAACACACCTTTATTGATATGATGCACCCATCCTTGATCTGCCATGGGACCACATCACCGCATATCTTACCAGTACATGAGCCCGATAGTCCTGTACTTTCACATGCAGTGTCTACGGAATGTGTTAGGTGCACAGATGCTGACGTTGATGCATGCACACCATGTGGACATATGTGTGCACACCCTTATCATGACGGTTTGTTCCACCTCTTGTTGTGTGTACTACAGCAGTCACTACTCCTGGCAGGGATATACCAGCATGGGCCATCTGCATTTGCCAGTGTATGTTGAATCTGCCCTACACATGTCTCCCTATTCTGCATGATTGCAAGGTCTACTCATGTGCACATCCCTTGGTGTTCACACACTGCCGTCACTATTGCTGGGGGGGTAGGGCTATGGCTGCCACAGGTCCTGAACCTGATTATGTGCAGATACAGACATTCTTAGCATCCTTAAGATCCCTGCTGCAGTGCACTGGTGTGTCATGCTGACACCCCTGCCGCTCCTTCAGCCTTTTTGCAGATGCATGACAAGTAAGCCCTACACATGTGTCACTTTGCAGTGCCCCATACATTGAACACTATATGTTACAGCCTAGTCTCACCTGATAATGTGGACCACTTTAATGCCTTATGCCATAGTGTATCTCTGCAGTAGTTGCTATTGCCCTACAGGTATATACACTGGTGTTGCACTGTATATGGGTGTTATTCCAAACATGTCCCTACTGTAGGCCATGTCTCCCACCATTATGTTACTCCCTGTGGACACATTCCACAATGACAGGATGTTAGTTATCATGTAGGTGTCTGACATACCCTTCCAATACCCCATCATGGTCACCTCTGTGATGCCTTGCATTTCACAGCAACAATACGTGCACATGTACAGCATGCATTCTGGGTAGGTGTGTTAGATGTGTGCATGGAATATACCATCACCATTATATGCCCGGTGTATTGGCAAGCATCTACATAAACCCTACTCACCAGCTACAGGCTTTTGCCTTGGTGGTATCCCGGAGAGACCTACATAAGAAGGTGAGAGATGCAAAGTCTGTGGCCACAACTGTGGCAGTGCTACAGGGTGGGTGCAGTATTACAATACATCAACAGTACATTTACACAATACTACCACATATGGGCATCTGTTTATCACTACTATGCAGCAACAAAATATATCTATGACATGTCAGATATGCATGATCTATCTGTACCGATGTGGATGTATACGCAACAGTGGTCTATGGATGTGCCCTGTGGCCTTACCTGCATGCTCGTTGGCCGGTGTGTGGGTGGCACCCACCTCCTCAAACGTGTCTGGCGGTTGGTGGTTGACCGGATGGGCAGGTGCCACAAGGCTGGCCAGGCGCTCCTCCACACACGTCAGGCCCCCCTCATGGCAAGATTATCCCCCAGACTACAGCAGCATGCCAACGTGCATTGCAAAGCAGGATGGAACAGTGATGCCTGACCTGCTCATACCTGCGGTTGTGCAATCTGACATCATTGACCCTGTGGACTAGGTTGTTCCACAGGGCAGTCCACTCCTGATGATCATGGGCAGTCCGGCCAAACAAGGTTAGATAGTGATGAATGAGTCCATCCAGCAGGATGTCATTTTCCACTGTTGTGTAGGCTGGCAGTCTTCCACGAGACATCGTGCCTGAAAGACATAAAGATGGACACAGGTGTGAGCAAGTCATGCAGCAAAGTTACCACTGTTCTTAATACACATCACTGTCACCGCCCCTCCATATCAGCGACAACAAACCATGCACACAACTCAATAGGTATGGCTACACCATACCTACCAGTGGGGCAGATACTGTACTGTACCATGCTTTGTGCAATGTGTTTATAACCATGTTCCCTGTGTGGACACTATCATTGCTGGCTGTTACAAACTATTTACCTGAATGCCATTGTCAGGGCCACAATGCTTCCATATATGCCTGTGGTGCACTTGCTATGTGTGTGCTGCACATCTGACATACTGTGTTATTGCGGTTATCTATGCATGCTGTTGGACATGTTCTGGGATTGTGTAGACTATTACTACCAACATATGTTCTATAACAGTGACACAATAGCATGTATATGTACTACTGGCCAGCAGAACCACCTCTCCAAACTCATCTGCCCATGTTACCCAGCCACATCCCATGTGTGTCCCACCCTGGGACCTCCTCATGTACTGGTCCAACAATACCATCAGGTGGAACCAACCCAGGGGATGTTGTCCCCCCTCGGCATCACACACAGACATTATCCTGTTCCCTGAGATCAAGTCCAGGGTATGTTCCATAACGGGCTCCACAGACACATGTGGGATGTGCTACATCACTCTGAGGCTCCCAGTACACATTCACAGGGCTGACATGCTCCTTCTGCTCAGCCTCCAGGCCAGGCACCTTCAGGATGTGGACTGCTGTTGTGAGTTTCAGTGGGTGGGAGGCTTGTTCCCATTGTGTCCATATTGGAGCCCATGGGGCATCCACATCACAGACTACACACAACGTCCAATGTGTTTACCCACCACATGTGTCACATATCACCCCCTGTAGGCTGTCCTCTATATCTACCAACCCTGATCACCTCCACAAGTATATCTGCCATATTTCCTCATATTCCCATTCCATACTTCACAGATGGGAGAAATGTGGGCCCAACAAGGAGTTCACATGTGACATACTCATCCATGTTGCACACACTGACAGCTGTAGATATCTGTGTGTATTGCTATGTGTGCTGTTTCCTGACACAAAGCATGCAGCACTGTGGTAGTAATATAGGGACATGTGTTTACATACATATAAGTTTGTGTGTGTGTTTGTATATATGTACACATGTGCATATAGGTGTATATCTATATATGTGATGTATATATGTGTGCATATACATGTTTACACATGGGCATCTGTATATTTGTGGACATACACGCACACACACACACACACACACACATATATATATATATATATATATATATATATATATAATATATACATATATATATTATATATATATTTATATATTTTATATATATATATGTATATAGGTATGCATCTATATGTGGGGTACATTTAGACATCAGCTCCACAATCTCACAACACCTTCCTGCACAGCTGCACTGTTCTGCCTTGCTACAACACAGACAGGTGCCACATACGGACACAGCCTGACATTAGGGGGATATATGTAGGGCCAGATTGCAGGTTACCCTATTACACACCTATGGCATTCCTGCATGCTGCAATACAGATTCACCTGAGAATCTTGCAAGGGGTGGGCTGTGGATCCCATGTGTCCATCATAATGGCATTACTTCCACCACCAGCTATTGGCCACATAGTATACATACTATGATGGCTTAGATCTTATCAGTCAGTGCTGCTCTGCATGGTTGACAGGTATGGCCCACTACCCACAGGGACGGACTCTATTGTCCTTAGCAGTTGTTCTGCTGAACATCATTACAACAACAATACCTGAAGGCACATATAAATCATTCCACATCATCTATCCCATTATTATGGACCAAGTACTACAGTCAATTACATATACATATATATATATATATATATATATATATATATATATATATATATATATATATATATATACTTCACATACCTGTTATGGGAATGCAGACTTTTTTGGATGTTTTTTTTTTATTTGTTTTCTTGTTTTGTACCTTATATGCACACTATCTCTCTCTCTCTCTCTCTCTCTCTCTCTCTCTCTCTCTCACACACACACTCTCAGTCTCTCTCCAGTAAATGAAATGAGCTGCTTTGCATAGATAGCAGCATGGAATTTGTAGGTGAAGCACATGATCAGGTGATGGCCTCTGCACCAATCAGTGTCCTCCACTTGCTACCTGCATGCAGCATGCTGTGTAGTACTTCCAATTACCACTGCCATGGCAACCAACTACTATAAATTGCTACATCATGTGGGCGTGGTCCCTTTACCTTTCCTGTATAGTGGACATCCTTTCTGTATGTGAGCATCAGTGTTACAGACAGCAGGTAGCAATACCTCTTACAGGATAACCTGCACACTCAGGCCAGCTACATATTTTTTAGGAGGTTCCAGAACAACAGACAGAGTGTGAGTCGTGTTGTTGTATGCATTGTATAGCACTAGTGTTACAGGGTTTGTGTGCACATACTAGTTTAACTTGGAAAGCAGCCTGTCTACATAGCTGTCAACTGTGGGCCTATCCTCTTTATGGCGAGAGGTGTGCCTATTATGTTTTGTCTGTGCACCACACAGGTCTTGTGTCAGCTATTTCACTAGCAGTGTGTGTGTTGAGTGCTATCAGTACATGGCTACATCCATTTCTGTTTCTAACTTTATATTCCTGACTAAAGGTATGTTGTAGACTATCCTGTAACACCAGTGACTTGCCTAGTGTATGACAACACTATTTCACATATGGGCCTGTGTTCCAGCCTCTGTCCTCCACCTACATACCAGCCTTTGTACATATGACATGCTGTCAGGGGTTGTTATGTAGTGGGCTGTGAGTATGTCATGCTGCCATTCCTACCATCAGTCCACTGCTGTTGTGTCCCCCACACATACTGTGGGGTTGAGTCCATATATGTGCGGGCTTCACCCACACAATACATGAGTGCCCTTATGCACTCCAGAAGCCAGTGTATGTAACAGTGGTATATGGTCCTGTATTATTGAGTCTAGGGGGGATGCACCATAACTAACCTAGGCTGTTACAACATGTGGGGATATCAGGGGTAAGCTGCCTTAAGGTATCTGGATGTACATTACCATACAATCCACCTTGGGTAAATGCAGGCCTACTGTCTCCTGCCATACAGAATGTTCTGTTTGCCAGTGTGATTGTGATGGGGTCAGGTATGCCTTGTTATGTAACAGATACACCCCATTGTTTCAACTGAAGTCTTTACCCCCTAGGGATTGTGTATAGAGTGTAGATAGAGGCTGCTGGACTATACATCTGCATTACTTACTGTTGATTGTCTGGTATCCTGTGGCCCAGTCTGTCTTTACTATTGCACTACTTGAAGGCCTCAGCCTGGACAGCAACATATGTAAACCATTCCAGGCTACTATATTAATATAACTGTTTCACAGTTGCATTACTCTGTTTATATGGATGTCAGTGTCTAAACAGCTATATGACATGGCATATACAACTGTAATAGAACACAAATAAAGCTTTCCCATGTATGCAAACCTGTGTGTGGTGTTATATCCTTTGACCTCCCTGTGGGTATATGTTGCAGGCAACGATTGTCATTTGTGGTGGCTCATACAGTGTCAAGTTGGTAAGGTGGTAACTGTAGGCATAGTGGTTGCTCCATATTGTGTGCACCTTCTACATATGTATCTTCCTATATATATCTCTGTGTGTGTATGTGTAGTTACATATCTATCTCTCTATCTATATATATATATATATATATATATATATATATATATATATATATATATATATATATATATATACATATATATATATATATATATCTGTATCTGCATATATGTGTCTGTGTATATGTATCCTAGGGATGTTGATTGCTTCCACATTGTAAATTCCCTATGGGAGCCAGACTGTGTTGCATGATATGTTACTGATACCAGCATGACATCATACAGGTGGGATGGAGTACTGTTAACATCTTGTGCCCATGCTGTGTCAGGTCTAGGTTATGGGATCTGCAACAGTTGGCAGTGTATGGCAGAGCAGACATGTTTGGCTGTGGGGGCGAATACCTATTCGTACAAGACGTATGTTGTTTGGGGCCTCTCAACCCCATTAACAGTGCATGTGGACATATATGTTTTTGTTATATTCCCATTTTTATCTACAGATGTATGTCTGTATATACCTATATATATATATATATATATATATATATATATATATATATATATATATATATATATATATATATATATATATATATATATATATATATATATATTCTCTGCTTATATATCTATATCTATATATATATATATTCTCTGCTTATATATCTATATCTATATATATATATATATATATATATATATTTGCAAACACAAATCCAAACCCAAACACTGGATCCTACCCAATTCGGCTTTGTTAAGGGCATATCTTGCCTCTTGAACCTGGTCGACTTCTTTGAAACAGTCACCAAGGCCATAGATGAAGGGAAGGTAGTCCACACAGCCTACCTGGACCTCGCAAAAGCCTTCGACACAATACCCCACTCGGGCATCATAAATAAGCTCACCAGCTTAAATATCAACCCCTATGTCACAAGATGGGTTGCAAACTGGCTCAGGGATAGAATCCACATGTTCAGAATTGCAGGTGCCATGTCAGACTCTAAACTAGTTACAAGTGGCATCCCACAAGGCTCAGTCCTGGGACCTTTCTTGTTTGGTATATATTTCTCTGAGGTACAAGCTAACATGGGAGGACTATGGCTGACCAAGTTCACAGATGACTGCAAACTGGGTGCCATAATCGACTCACCGACTGACACAAGCATCCTCCAAAAGGGTCTCATAGAGATGGATAACTGGTGCCAGAGCCATGGCCTAAAGCTAAATGCCAAAAAGTGCATAGTCATCCCCTTTGGGAAAAACAAAGTGCCCACAAATTACCACATAGGTGGTAATTCATTTAGTACGGAAGAAGTAATTAGGGATTTGGGGACCCAAGTAGACAGCAATCTCTCCTTTGACAATCATGTTGCCAAAGTGGCTAGAAAGACCTTCTATATAGCCCACCTTATCAAGAAAGGGTTCACATCTAGATCAAGAGAGGTCATTGTGCCCCTCTACTCATCACTCATCAGGCCCATAATTGAATACAATGCCCCATTTGGGATGTACCTTACCCGACACCTGCAGCAACTGGAAAGACCCCAAAAGTACCTCACCAAGAGGATCAAGGGACTCAAACAGATGCCCTACGCAGTTAGGCTAAAGAAACTCCAGCTCTACTCAGTTGCTTACCACCTACTCAGAGGCGATCTGTGCGTGACGTATAAAGCCATGTCCAACCCAGAATTAATGGACATGCTCCACCTCAGGAAATCCAAATCCCTTAGAGCTACACGCTCCAGGGACTTAAATCTCAGCACAGAAATAAATAGGACATGCTGGAGGGACATATTCATATCCCAGAGGCTCCCCTCACTCTGGAACAAAATCCCAATCCATGTTAGGCAGAGTCCCTCAATGACTCTCTTCAAGAGAAATCTTGAAGAGTGGATGGGAGATCGCAGGTTTACCCCTGGGATCTCTTCTGTGTCCCTACTAGACAGATGCACAGTAAACTAACCTCAAAAGGGCTATCTTCTGTGACCTACTATTCAGAGGCACAGTCAACTAATCTAAAAGGGTAGCAAAAGCCAAACACACTCTGGCTAGGCTTATAAATGCCCTAGGGCAAATAGTCTAGTATCAACCTATGAACCTATGAACCTATATATATATATAGATATATGCATATATAGATATGTATATATCTATATATATATAGATATATGCATATATAGATATGTATATATCTATTTAGATATTAATATATGTACACACACACATACATCTACATGTGATATGTTTGTGAAAACATCAGGGATATGTATATCTGACATGGCATAGTGGTAAATCACTTTGGCTATCTTATGTATGGTCCTGGGTTTGAGTCTTGCAAAGGCTGTTTATTTTGTTGTTAGGCATTACACAGGCTGTTGGATACAGAGTGATTAAGGCACTTTTAAGCAGTTGTAAGCGGGTTTGCACGGAGGTAAGCACTGCTAACTTCCAGTTACAGTTTCTTATACTGATTTATCTTCTCAATTGTTTAACCTGTGCAGGCATTGCTTACCTCGTGAAAACAGGCTTAAACCCGCTTACTGCTGCTTAAAAGTGCTTACTTCCACTTAACCCTGTGCTAATTTCTTTAAAAGAAAAGAAAAAAGGGTTGATAGGAATGTTGTGAAAAAGAGGCACAAAGAGGGAAAGACAGTAGGGAAAATAGCTAGGGATGTGCAGGAAGGTGTAGGGAAGGTCAACAGCTGCCCATTTCTTCTACAGCAACAGCTGTGATTTACACTGATGTTGGAGGTAGATTTGGACACTCAAACCCCTGAGAGAGGTGTGAGGACAACATTGTTATGTTGGAATGCCATTTAGAACAGATTACATGTGTCCAGTGGACACGTATGTGAAATGGACAGCTATGTATGGGGCAATATTTTTTTTTGCAAACAGATTGCCCACTGCACCTTCACAGCCCTGAAGGTTGCTGTGCTGGTGGCTGAGTTGGAGAGCCAGACCGACCCTCTAGTCATGACTTGCGGCCCTCAAGTCGGCGTAGAATATCTCCAAACTGCTGATCAAGCTCTCTATGCACAACAACCCGGACCTGGCGATGGGTGAAGCTTCCTTTCCGTGCCCACTCCCAGGGGGGAGTGAGCCCCATCCCCTGAGGTGGTTCCACCCGAAGGTGGTGCAGGACCAATGGACGAGGAGGTCCCAGGTTGGGGCCAACTGAGGTTGGACAGGTGGTTCCACTGGGATATGGTGTTTATGGTGTATCAACACATGTGGGTTAGTAATAGTCAACACATTGCATGGTTAGGTATATAACAGCATGCATAGATATTCTCATTAACCCAGACACCAGATACAGAACAGTTGCATAGCAAACGGAACACATGCATATATGGGACCACAGTGGTAATAACAACAGCATGCAGGTACATTGATGGCGCCATGCCACCAATGTTGAAGTATTTCAACATAGCACATGCATGGAAACAGATTTAGATATTTATCAACCAAGAGGACATATGTCCCAACAGAACAGCAAAGTCATTACATACCAGTTGAGGTAGGTATTTAGTTTATTGTTGGAGATATGGTGGGAGGGGGAGAAAGATGTCAATTAACAACTAGTATATTCCAGTTGTTCACAATACTTTTCTAGTCAGTGCTGTTATCTGTACCTTCCAAGTATTACTACACTACCCTATTGCCTTAGTTTGGACAGTGATATGACTGTCATCATCTTTATACATGAACTGGTTTTACCTGCAGTATATAACTCTTACCTCGTATACCTGTGGAGGAAATGTTTGTTAATACTAACAACTGTTTCTTCTCTTTCTGCATGGACTCTGGCCATGTCTTGACCACATGCAGATGAACCAGGACATATCTAGACTATTGCCCTCTTCAACCTTTAGTGACTTACCACACTCTTATACAGCCTTTCCTACACCATTATATTATGTAGCACAGTGTGGGTGACAGTGATCAGTGATACCTTATTATTCAGAGCAACTGCAACACTCACAATTCCATACAATACCAGAGTAAACAGTACCAGTATAGTGTATTACGCTTTTTATTTCTCAGCACAGTGTTCGTATCCGACTTACCTGTGGGAGCAATGTTTGTTAGCACTACCTGAATATTGCCACACAAAGTACCAGATTACACAGTAGTATTATGCACATACATCTCACTCTGTTACTGTACACACTCTGGTCACAGCTTGACAACATGGGGGTGTAGATAGGGCATCCTTGGCTTATTACTTTCATAACAGTTTTGGGAGTTGCTAGAGTGACAGGTTTGTTCTCACAGATGTGTGACAATCAGTTGTATTCCTTCTTTGCTGCCTAAACATCTGGGATCATCCTACTGACTTCTCAGGGGAACAAGATGACAGGCAGCAGATATGGGCCCATATACTGGACATTCTGGTCTTATCTGTACAGTTGTGTGGTATGAATCTGTATGCAGCCTACTTCCAGTCCCAGGATTCAGACCATGGCTGTATCTGCTACAACTAAAACACTGACCATCAAAGTTGTGTGTGCTATACAGATATTGCTGTATATCTCTTATCTGCTTTCTGTCTTATAATTCTCCTATGGTTTTGCATTCTGACCTTGTATTACAACACTCTTATACAGGATTTCCTAGACAGTTATATTTTGTAGGATAGTGTAGGCAACAGTGATGAGTAATACCTTATTATTCAGAGCAACTGCATCAATCACAATGCCATACAATACCAAAGTAAATAGTACCAGTACAGGGTATCATTCTTGTATATCTGGGCACAGTGTTCATATCTGACAGACCTGTGGGAGAAGTGTTTGTTAGCACTGCCTGAATGTTGCCACACACAGTACCAGATTCCACATTACTATTATACACATACATCTCACTCTGTTACTGTACACACTCTGGCCACAGCTTGACAACATGAGGGTGTAAATGAGACATATATGGCTTCTTATTCTCATAAGGTTTTGGGGAGTTGCTAGTGTGCCAGCTTTGTTCTCACAGATGTGTGTCAATCAGTTGTATTTCCTGTTTGCTGCCTATATGTCTGGGTTCATCCCACTGATTTCCCAGGGGAATAAGTTGACAGGCAACAGATATGGGCCACTTTGCCGGACATTCTGGACATATCTGTACAGTTGTGGGGTATGATTCTGTATGCAGACTATTACCACTGCCAGGATTCAAACCATGGCTATGTGTGCTAAAAGTTCAACATTTCACATCTCAGCTGCATGTGCTATTTGGATTTTGTTGTCTGCTATTTCACTGTTTTCTGTCTATGTGTCTCTCAATTGTACTAAATGGGGATTATACCAGTCATATACAGGCATTCTTACACATTCTATTTATGGTGCACAGTGTGGGTAACAGTGCTTAATACAACAGTACTATTACATGGTTGCAAATCTACATTACCATATGATACCAGAGTATACACATGCAGTCCTGCAGTTAGACCTTTATTGTCAGGCTATTGTTTTTATTTACATACAAACTATATGAGACTCTTCCTGCCATATTCTCCGGTGTATGCAGTATTTGCTTTAAACAATACAGGTTTTATACTGACAATTAATTTACTAATACCTTTAGATTTATTTCCTATGACAGTACATGCAAGAGTATTACTAACCTGCCTCGCGTCACAACTTCTCCAGGCAACAGCCATAGGCTTCCTGGTTCGCGGCCCGCTCACTTGCAGCTGTGAAGGACATAAGAAGAATATTTAGCCATACCTATCCATGATTTACATGAGCTGGCAATTATTACACACATAATGGAGTGATATGTACACACAGCTGGTACAGCCCCTACCGTTCTAGCCTCTTGGATCCACTGCTCCAAGAGGTCCCCCATACACTGCTTCAGGTCGGCATAGTGATGCCTGACCTGCTCACCAGTTCAGGGTATGCCAGTGGCACTGGTGAGGCCACGGGCGAGATGGTCCCAGGTTTCCACCTTATATTGGGAACCCTGGTACTAGCCCTGCAGCAGTCTCTGCTCATGATCTTTGACAAGGATTCCTGCCATGACTCTGGACTCCTGGATGCCCCAGTGCTGCACCCGGAAGTGCATGCCCTCTCCCCTTTCTGCCGTGGTGCCTGCAAGGGGAAGCTACAACCAGTTACGAGATGTATTCCCACCTGTTGGGTTTAGGTAGGGCTGATTTCCCACATTTTGCCGTGATTGGCCCGTTTTGAAATGGCTAAGCTATGGGCAAACCTGCTTACCTAAGGTTGGCATTGTTTAAAGGGGTATACCACTGGGCACATTGAGTTAGCTGGCCTACACATTGCTTACACCTCCTAAGTTGGCCTGTGCAATGCTTAGCGTTGCATACAATAGACTTTGCATTATATTTTTCTTTTGGCATTGATTTATTATTCATTACATCTTATATATATGTGTGGTATCTATGATTCATGTGTACGTACACTGTATAGGTTCCTTGAGTTTTATTGGGGACTTCAGCACTCTATTACAATTACACCTCACATCTGGGCTTACTGCTGTACTCCAGTTCACATATTTATGTTATGTAGTGGGTTACAGAACATATGACTGTATACTGATTCCTTTCACAGTTTCAGTTTTATTCTACTATAGTGAGGATTTGTTTGGTGATACCTCATTCTTCTGTACTGCTGTGGTGGCTTGGTGGTTAACTACTGTGACTGTAGTATATAGGGTCCTGGGTTCAGGGCCTGCAAAGGTGTGTATTTTGTTGCTTGGCAGAACAAGGGCCGTTGGATACAGAGTGATTAAGGCACTTTTGAGCAGTTGTAAGCGGGTTTACATGAGGGTAAGAAATGCTAATCTCTGGTTAAATATGCTTACAGAGAGCTTCAATATTGCTTAACCTGTGTGCACCTTGCTTGTCCCCATGCAAACGGGCTTAAACTTACTTACTAGTGCTTACATATGCTTACTAATGCTTATTGGTGCTTACACTTGCTTATTAGTGCTAACTCCCATTTACAACTGCACTGATTTAGACAGTAATATCTAATGGTGCTTGGGTAGGAGGGGGATTTGGAAGCTGTATGGGGTTATCATTCATTTCATATTTTACCTTCCATTTGTATCCATGATTTCTGTGTACATATACTGTGGGGCATATGTGATTATCTGTGGACTTTGCAACATTATGACACTGACAGCTCACATATGCAGTTAATGCAGTACTCCAGTTCACAAATATATGTTATTTATTAGGTTATGCAACTAAAATATTGGTCATAACATGATTTGAGATGGAAAATGGAATGTGCTGCAGTGGGACTCGAACCGGGAATGCCTGCTCGTAAGGCGAATGTTCTGCCCACTACACTATTGCTATACTGCTTCATTTGCATATATCTTCCTTGTTAACCTCTTTAGCCATTTAAGCTGCATTAACTGTAGCTAAGCGATGGGCAAACCCGCGCACCTATGGTTAGCTTTAATCGGATTCATAAAAAAAATGGTATGTTTATTTTCTTTGTATTTACTATTGCTGTTGTACACATGGGAGAATGTTGCTGGGGGTATGCAGACACTTATGAGCAGTTTCGCTCATTATTTTGGCCTTTCTGCTGTTCTTCATTGTGGGGGCATGTATATTCTGAGAGCTCTGCTTTCAGACACGCCCCCTACACTCTTACATGCTCCATGTAAGATTAGGAGCTCAGGTAGCGTGCCTTCATTAATATGCATAGTGCACTGCTGTCCTGCTCCTAAACAGCCGATTCCATGCAGGAATAAGCTAGTCCTGCATGGAAGATTAGTAAATCCAGGGGCTAGTGGCCTTGGACTTAGTATGTATTGTTGGACAAGTTTTCTTTTGTGCTATAATCCTCAATTCATTATTATATTCTAACCTGCTATTCTCTCTGCTAAAATATTTGGACTGTTACTTCTTGCACATGTTATTGGCTTTATGTTTCACTGATTGTTATTGTATAGACATGTACTGTCTAATATGCAGCCCAGGCTGAGCCTGAAATTGGTCAGTCTTGATCAGTGCTTAACCCCAGTTAACAAATGTAAAATATGTATAGATATTTAGCAAGGACGTAAGAAATTAGGGAATGCATGATAAAGAAACACCCCTACAAAAATACTTTAACTGTATAACAGCAAGTTTCAAAATTCACTGTTTTACATATGGAATCAGAATTTATTTTCTGATATTTTGGGGTTGACGTTTGTGTTCTTCGAGTTGTGATAGGCAACCTATGACCTTGAAAATCAGTAAGCATGAGGATTAAGGTATATAATACATATGTCAGTTATTCCCAGATATATGAATGCGCACAAAAGGACCAGGAAATCATAAACCTTAAACTTTTATTATCAGTCATGTACAAGTTTCTGTACTTAAAAACTGGTTTGGCTTTGAAGAGAAAAGAAAACAATTTTGGCAGTTTTTGAGTACTTCACATACTTGCATTCTATACAAAAAGATTTAGAAGTGTAAAAAACATTCTTATTCAATCATCAGTTAGGCACAAGAAAAATGATGACCCATTCATAAGACTGAAGAAGGAGAAGATAACATGGAGGCAGGATCAGCCAAGTTATGCACTCAAGTCACTGCACCACAGGTACCAGTTTGATGTTATTATTGTTCATGTGTGCATTAATGCCTGAGATGTACTTCCCTGGACTATAAGAAGACAGTCATTGTTGATCCCTCTGAATATGTGTCTCAGACAGCTATGTGCCTTCCATTGAGCAGCATTATACCTTCACCGAGGATGATGCCAGAGTACAAACAAAAGATGATTCACTTTAATAATTGGCTTAGTTTTTGGTGTCCTTCAGGGGGATTCAATATTTGTCAGCATCAGAGGACATGGTTATTAAACTACATTGCTTTGCAAAGGATGGTCTGTACCTGTCCTGCTTAGGCTTCCAAATATTGACTGAAATTTTATCCGCCCACTTACAGCCTATTTAGGCAATGCCAAATTGATAAACCTACTGACATAGCAAATAAAACCCAAAGAGACCCAATGCAAGCAGCCAAAGCATGAAACTTCACATCCAACAAGCTCTCCTCACTCTGGAGAATATAGACATCTGTGGCATTAATGAGGCATGGTTTAAATTTGCAGAAAGTACTCCAGCAGTGCAAGGCTACAGTGTCTTCAATATATTAACACCATCAGCTGCACAGATAGAGATAAAGGATGGAGGAGTCTCTATCTACATTAGCAACAGGTATACCACTAGGATGGTTAAACAGGATGATGCTCCAGAGTTTATCTATGTGAAAATCATCATATACAAAGTCTCATACCATATCTTAGCAAACTATAATTCATCATCTATGTCCCTGGTGAGCGGGACATAGTTCATACCTAGACCACTTGGAGACACTCACCATTAAACCACAATACCTTATTCATAGGAGACTGTAACTACCCTTGCATAGGCTGGGAAATATACACTTCCTCAAACTCATAGGCATATGATTCCTGCACTTTATTAACACAAATACCCTTGACCGGGTAGTACACACACCCGCTAGAGATTCAAGTATACTGGACCTAATAGTCATCAGTCTTGGAGAGTGCTGCACCCTCCCTCAGTGTCACATTCTCATTGGTTAGGTTGAACCACAAAGCTGTCTCCTTTAAAATAAAAATCATCTCGATAATCCAAGCATACCCTGTAACAGTTAGAAACTCTTTGAAAGCAAATTAAGCTATAGTTTGTCAAAACTCAATGCCCCTTGTAATCCCGAGTTCACAACACCTTATGGGAAATTGTTCAGAGAGAAGCTCTACAACCATGTAAATGGCTGTATGGACACTGTGGTACCTACCAGAAGTATGCCTGAAACAAACTCTAAAAACAATCCACACTGGTGGAATCCTAACCTTACTAGGATAAAAAACTAAAAGAAAATAAAAGTCATGGCTAAAATCAGGAACCAACTCCCATAATGATAAGTTCTCTCTAATTATACTAAGCAGGAAACTAGGAGGACTAATTAAGTCCAACAATGCCAATTAAAAGATCAAGATAGGCTCACAGGTTAAAGATAACCACAAGGCTACAGTTATGTCCATAACTTCAAAGGCTGCACACAGCAGTGTTGAACTGGTGGTCAATGGTACCACCTTCACTCTGTTGGCAGAGTGAAGGTGGCACTCTGTTGGCAGACAAATTCAGCTCAAACTTTATACCCCATTTCCTCCTCCTCCCCAATTAAATACCTACTAGCAATCCCTGACCACTAGCAGAGAGTATGTCTTGGTGGTGCTTGCTAAAACCAAAAACACAGCCTCAGTAGGCCTCAACAATATTCTGGAATGTCTCATAAATAGCTTGAAACATGGCCTAGCAGGACCTCTTGAGTCAACTATAGCTTCAAAACAGGCTTTGTACCATAAGAATGGAGGACTACAATGGTTATCCCACTTCACAAGCATGGACAATCAATTGACCCTGGAAACTACAGACCCATTAGTCTGACCAGCCTAATGTACAAAGCCATGGAATTAATTACTATGGAAATGATCAAAAAAGACATGGGCAACCTTCAGATATTGGACCCAATCCAGTCTGGCATGGTCAAGGGAAGGTTATGCCTACTAAACCTGGTGGACTTCTTTGAGATGGTCACCAAGGCAAAGAATGAGGGGAAAATGGTGCATACCATATACTTGGGCCAGGTTAAGGCATTCAATACAATAGCTGACTTGGATATAGTTGACAAAATCACTAAACTGGGCATAAATCCCTACATAAGTCACTGGACTGCCAGCTCACTCACAGACAGGATCCAGGAAGTCAGGATTGGTGACATAGCCTCCACTAAGAGACCTGTCACCAGTGAAGTACTTCAGGGCTCAGTGCTGGGACTGCTTCTATTTGGCATCTACATCTCAGATGTAAAAGTTAATATCAAAGGCCTTTGGCTGACCAAGTTCACAAATGGCTGCAAATTGGCAGCTGTCATAGAGTCCATAGAGTCTCCCTGTAACAAAAACATCTTACAAGATGGGCTAACAAAAACAAATGAATGGTGCCAAAGTCACAGATTAAAACTTGTTGCCAAGAAATGCATTATAGGGCTTTTTTGGGGAAATGGCCACACAGGCTAATTAATCCATCTATTAGGTACCCCTAAGAGTTAATATAGTAGTCAGGGATATATGCATACCTTTCAACCTCTTGGTGCAAGAAATCTGAACAAAGCCTGTCACAATGGGGGGGGGGGGGCAAAGGCACAAAAACAGGGGCACATTTTAAATATTGCTCTTATAAACTTAGAAAGTTGCTAGAATAACAGGATTTGTGTTAGAATGCATTTTCTGAAGGATAGGAAGCCTGAAATACAAAAGAAGGTCAATATTTAGTGGCTTTAATCCTTAGATCATCCAGGTGATTTATCAAAAAAAATAAAATTTTTATGAGGAACAGACCAAAAATATGAGCAAAAGTCTGGAGATTCTGCAAAAATCTGTACAGTTGAGAGGTATGGCTATAGGAATATATGTATGCAGTAATCTGGTCTTGGACCAACATGTGGTCAACGTAGTATGAAATAATTTATGTCGCCTATCTTATAAGTAGGAGCATGGCATCAGGCCCAGTAAGTCATAGTGCCACTTTATTGCTGCTCTTATGAAACCCATCATTGAGTATAACGCCACCTTTGGCATGTACCTGACTAGACATATGCAAGGGTTGGAATGCACATAACGGTTTCTTACCAGGAGAATCCAGGATGCAAACACACTGTCCTAAACAGTTTTCCTTAAAGCACTATCCGTATACTCAGCCTCTTACAGGTTACTGAGAGGCAGTCTATGCCTGGCATACAAGTCATCCACAGATCTAACTCTGATTGACCTTTTGCACATCCATAAAATGAACAGCATCAGAACCAATAGATCCAAGGAGGGCATGTTGGTAAGAAAGATAATGTGTCTCAGAGGATCTGTATGATCTGGAACAGGCTACTTGTCCATGTGAAGCAGATTCTATCCCCAGCCCTACTTATGAATAACCTTGACCAATGGATGGGAAATTGGAAATTCACCTTGGGTATGTCACCATGTGTCTGATAGACAGAGGCAGACAGTAACTATGCCCAAACTAACATATCTAACCCCTCACATAACCTTTAGAAACTTCCTAACATACCGCCTGTGACACCCGTGCTCTGGCCCAGTAATTAAGGAGCCTCAATCCTCATCACTTACACCAGAGAGGGCATCTCATATATGAGGAAAGGATAACAAATACACACAGTAAAGTGCAATTTCCCTTAACAGCACACAGAGATCACAGTCAGTCCAGGGCTGATCACTCTCTTGCTCTTCAGGTCCCCAATAAGACTCCACACTGGCACAGCTATAGGATCCAGATCTCAGCTTAGTGGGCAAGCTAAAACCTCTAGCACCCTCTCTGTCCAACCAGTGCTTCATGTCCCTGCCCAAGTAGCTGACACACACATACACATGCACTTTGAGAAGAGTTTCTACAACCACACAGACACTTCTGGAGAAAGCTGGCACAGTTTCTCCAGCTATCCCCCTTTCTCCCAGATGATATGGTAGTTCCACTTGCCACCACTCAAAGGCCCTTAAAAGGGTGTCCAATTATTACTGTGCTATATTATTATCCAACTGGTAGTATAGCCCAGGGCTAAAGCTATTAGAGTGGCTTTGTACAGTTTTACCAAAGGCATGCAAGTACTCTTAAGAGCTTAACTCATCTCTACACAAAACAGCCACAATTAAAAGGTTTTAAAATATTTAATAATAAATAATTAAAACCACAAGACAGTACTTTCTACTACACAGTGCTAGTCAAGAGTTCAGAGATCACACAAAAATACTTAAAATAATTCAGTAGTACAGTTCTGGCATCACAGAAAAACACTTAGTCTAATCTTTCTAGCTCCTAGCTATTTCTAAAAGAAAACACAATTCTAAGATAACTTACATATGAGCAAGACAGTGCTGTGAGTTGGATAGTCAAGACAAAAATGCTTAATGCCTTCTGATTCTCTCTGTTTAAATTGCTATTGCAGTCCTTATTCCCATGACATGATTTCTTTTTACACTTTCCTAGTGTTCCCAGGCTAACAGATACTACATAATTGTTATCTTGCACCTGTAGGAAACTACAGCAATAAAATAAATTCCACATGTAAACTCTAGTAATTATTCCTTAAGTTAAAACAATAGGCAGGATGCTTCACTCCAGACTCATCAACTCCAAATTCTAACTTCAAAGGGACACACATGAAATAATTTAAACCTCAAAGGACAGATAAGAACTGCTTGACTTAGCTTTCTTTGCCGCAGAGGGCAAGGTTGCTACGTTGTTTTAAGTTCAACATTTCACAGCATATTCTTTCATTTAAGAAAACAAGCCTGTATTTCAACATTTATATTTACAAATGACAGAATTATGAACAAATTCTATTGACTAGGCTGGCAGCCTTCACTCATCTCTACCAGTCTTCACACTGCCTACTAATAAATTCCCATGATACATAGGGACACAGGTGAGTTGGGTTGCACTGCCAGGCTGATAAGGGCCCTGCTGCTCATTAGCCTAGTATATAACTAGGAACCTATAAATGTTAAACTATTTTAACCTGAAGTAAAATCAGTTCCATTAGATGAAGAAGCCATGCACTACAGAGAAAAAGAAAGATAAAGAAATTAAGTTGAACAGAAAGAAGAGACAGACAAAGGGGCTACAAAAGGAAGATGATGGTGAAATTATTAACTGGGACAGAGTAGTTTAAATAGTCACAAAGATGCAGGCTAGCAAGTATGGTAGATGCACAGGCCAGACAAACTGTAACAAAACACAAAGGGAGCCAGCACCTTGGGAGCGTGAAGATTTATTAAGAGAACCAGACCGGTTTCAGCTTATAGCTTTCATCAGTGGTACATAACATAAAGCAGTATGACAACTGCAATATATACTCAGTGTTATTAAAGACCAATGACATCATATCCTGTCTAAGGAAAACTGGTCTAATACTAAATAATGAATACAAAAAAAAACCTACAAACAACGATACTATACATATTTACTATTTTTCTTTTGTTCTTTTGTTTGTATTTTTTTTGTATTCATTATTTAGTATTAGACCAGTTTTCCTTAGACAGGAAATGATGTCATTGGTCTTTAATGACACTGAGTATATATTGCAGTTGTCATACTGTTCATGTTATGTACCACTGATGAAAGCTATAAGCTGAAACCAGTCTGGTTCTCTTAATAAATCTTCACGCTCCCAAGTCCCAAGGTGCTGGCTCCCTTTGTGTTTTGTTACAGAGTAGTTTAAACAAGATAATTAAACTAGATATTGGATAGCAAATTAAGTTATCCTACAGCTGCTATACCATTTGGTGGTAAGTGTGACTATAGGGCCAGTATGAACCTTAGAATTCTTTTTCTCATAAAGCCAGTGACTTTTTAGAAAACATCACTGCACAGTATACATTTTTTTATCCCACTGGACAGGGGAAATCTGTGCAGCATTTTATTTTCAGTTTTCTGAAAAAGAATTACACAAACTAGCCCACAGGCTAAACATTCTCTGTGTTGGTAAGGAGATGTAATTCTTTCTGACAGCATCTTAATTAGTACAGAACTCATGTAATGTACATGTTCAGGACACAAGTGTGATATCCATGATGCAGAAGGCAAAGCAACAGTCAGAGTTGAGACAGTAAAATCCTATTTTATAGATCTGAATTTTATGAGGTTTTCTGTGAAGAATAAGTGTTATTATTGAATGTATCCTAACCAACAAGCACTAACTTAAGAATTACCCTGTAACTAATGAAACTAATGACGGTTTCCTTATAGAAAATAAGTTCGAAGGCACAGTGGTCCAGTAGAATAAGATATGTATCACGAGTGAAGGAGCTGAATAATTCTCAGACAAGGCCTAATTAAATGGGCACTGTACTACTTATATATGCAAGCTGATAGTTAATGATACTCAGCAGCAGTGCACCCTGACCTTAGGGCACAGCAGGCCAAGTAGGGAAGTCAGGTGAGAATACTGATGAAAAGCTAGAGTGAGCTGTACAAATCTGAAAACTCTATTTATTATTATTCTGCAAAAAGTGGGACATGTTATATTCAAAGCTATTAAGAATAATGATGTTCCAAAGATAATGATCCATCAAAGTATACATATTCTAAAAAGTGTAGATTAACATTATTAATGTAGGCCTACATTTCTTTACTTGATTTAGACTTGCATATTCTCAGTCAGCTTCAACATAGTTAATTTAAAAAGGCCTTCACCTGGTTATATAATTAGAACAAAGCTCAAGGCAGTAATACAGTGAGGCAAAATGAACAGTAAAATACATTTGTGGATTCAGTAATATGTTAATAAATAATGTGCCTGTGTACAGGAGTTGATTTGAATATGTGCAGTTACAGAAACAGAAACAGAAATAAAAAAGTAAACAGACTACAGTTATAAGTCAGAATGTTTTGGTAACATATAACTGTGTTTGAAAATGCTGGAAAGAAATCAGCCTTATTTCTATATACAGTACTAGAGGTAACACAGAGTTCAGGATGGCATGGCAATGAGACAGGCATAGGAAGATATTTTCAGATAACAAAAACAGTGAGAAACAAGTTTACTTACTTAGCACTTGTGCTATCAGATCAGTAGGGACAGTGATATTGCTGCTATAATGCTGATAAGAAGAGATACAAAAGGACCAAAATTGCCAAAGTGAAGTCCGCTTTGGTTACTATTGTTCTGAATGCTGAAGGTGCACTGAATTTGGCTGGCTAGCAGAAGGGAATGTATAATACAGGTGCAGATGGTCATTTAAGTCCGGCACAAATATGACCGAATGAGCTGGTTAGGTTAAGGAGGATTTTTATATTAATAAATTAGGAATACAAAAAAATGTTTTCAGACAAAGCACACCAATTAGGGGCAAGGAAACATCATGATTTTCAGCTTGTTTAGAAAAATTCTGGGGTAGTATAAATGATTGTCAGTGATGGTGCTACATAATAACAGGGTACTGTCAATAATGAAAGGCATAGTGGTGGAAATTATTCCGCTCCCCGACTGGACGGCTGTGTTTTTTTTTACCACTTATTTTTCTAAAACACTCTTTACAAATTAGGACAATGCAGGAGAAATAGGAAAGAAAGCACGAGGGGAGGAATACCCTATGTAAAAAAACAAAAAAGTACCTATCAGACCGCAAAGTGATTTATGTTACCAAAAAGACAATGAGGGTTCTAAAAGTAAAATACAAGTCAAGGGTGATACAAAATAATTTATAGTTGTTATAGGCAAATCATTAGGGATGCTGAATGGGAGTAGATGTTGAAGGGATGTTGAAGGGAATATAAATTGCCTTTCCTGTGCTACATATGAACATAGTATTTGTCTTTAAAACTGATGAGCCAATTACAAGTGAACCAGTAGCCTGTTGAATTCATGTAAAAGTAATCTTATCAGAGTACCAGGAATGGCATGGAGAGGTTCTGAGAAGATTGCTGTGTTATCTGTTTAAGGATTGAGTTCAGGTCTGGAAATGGTTATTGAGAAGCTATAAAAGAGTTTAAAAAAAACTTGAGGGGAGTAAGTAATGAAGCTCTTTAACCCTCTTAACCATGGAGGAGGTGAAGGAGTGGAGTGGACACCAGATACCTAAACTGGCACATTTGTTGATGATCTTTTTGGCACTGTACCCCTGAGTCTATTGATGTAAAAACAATGTTGTAGTATGCCTTGTGAGAGTAAGGGAGATGTCCTAAGTAATGTGTCCAAAGTCCAGCAAAATATACTGCCAGCTTCTAATGAAATCAAACTGTGGTCAGGAAGACTCCACCTACTATCTAAATCTTGCTTTGTCCAGTTTTGTAATTCTTCTCTTTGTGGGCCATTTTCTTGAGTAGCACCACTCATTCTGGGCCATTAAATATCATAAACATCTCATTCCAAAACCATATTTCTGGTTTGGAGTTTCTTCCCCATCTCCTGCATCTCTCAACTTTACTTTTGTTACTGATTAATTTAAAATGATATGCACTACAGAGCTAGCTGCTCAATGCTTCCCGTTAGTAATCTTTCGCCATTGCCTGCGTGGCTTTAAATTAAAGACTATTTTTCAGAGTCTGCACATTCTTATTCTGCACACCATTGAACTTCGACTTTGTCAGTCATTAGTTTCTATGTTTGTTTTTATTTTTTCTCAGCAGCATATATCAGATATGCAACAAACAATAACATTTTGAATATTACTTTATGCTGACTGATAAATGCTTGTGTATGTATGTATGTATGTATGTATGGAGATATATATATATATATATATATATATATATATATATATATATATATATATATATATATATATATATATATATATATATATATATATATATATATATATATGGGTCTACTTCAGAAGACTGACAAACCAAAAGACTGAATCTCAAAAGACTGAAAATTTAAAATACTGAATGCATTTCTAATTCAGGGGGCAAGCCCCTTTTCACCTCTCATGTGAGGGGCTGCACCCCTCTACCCCTGCTAACTATATATACCAACCCCAAGATCACACAACAGTGGAGACAGTGCAAATTCCATCATTCAGTATTTTGAATTGTATTTCTCTGCGCAATATTCCTAGTCACACTGACATTTGTTGTTTAAGTGACACTACACAGTCAGTATGCTCCCAGTCTTTGTTTGCAAATCACTAGTTTCATTCTGCCACCGTTTTGGTGAAATATATATTTTACCTTCTTCACAATATTTAACAATGTATCTCTTTGTATTCATTGTTGCTCTGCTTGCTGTTTGACCTCTTCTCGTGTTTTATGTCTTTAATTACCTACACCTACAATCCCATTATACTTTTAAGTAATGCTTTATTTGTTCTTATTTTCTTATTCCATCTTCCTTGTCTCTTTCTCCTGTTAACCCCGTTGTTTTCTGCATTACAAGTAATAACATATTTTTCTTCATCTCTCTAACTTACCCCTTTATTAACTACACCAAACCCCCGTTATCTCACTCTACTCCTTTCTTCACTTTATGTTAATAATTATGTTTATGTAAATTAGATTGTTAATAGCTGTACTCTCATTAATGAAAACTTATCCGCGAAGGCTTTTCAAATCATCTGTATGCATTATGTTATATGTGATTGTGTACAGTGCTCATTCTTTCCCTGCCTATAATTATGTTGTTTATCTTGGATCTTTGTGATTTTGTCACTGGTGATGTGACACCCCAACCCTACGTACAAAATGGGAAAAAGTGGATTAATGTAGATGCTGTCCGCAGGCTAAGTCAGAAAACAGACAACTGAGATCAATGTTCCTCCTCAGTTAAAATGTATATTAACAGACAAAAATAAACAAATGTGTCCTGTTTTGCTAACTTTATTAATAGATTATGTAAAATTAACTGCTATCCGTATCCACTAGTTCATCTCCACACTTCTTCCCCTATCCCAACTATGTTTTTTTTCCTCTTTCCCATCTTCCTGCCTACCTTTTACCTGTGACAAGCCTCTCAAAAATATTATTTTTTTCATTTTATTTTATTCTCAATCCTACTTTTTTCTGGTTATACTGATTTTTTCCCTTTTACATTAATAAGCTAAAAGCTGTTAAATACTCGATTGCTGTCCTCAGATTCTGAGTTGTGCTTCTACTCCTGAATATTTACTCTATGGATTATTTTCCAGCACTTTCCACTGCCTTACTTATAACCATCTCCACCTATCCATTAAGCTACCCATCCTAGGGTTGACTTGCTTTATAACTGCAGCTGCTTATGTCACTTTATATTTATAAATATTCAGTGCATCTTCAAATCCAGCTTCTACAGTGCACTCTACAAAAGTAGCACTTCTAACAGCCATAACAGCTCATTTTCTTTTGTGAACCTATTATTTGCATTATTCATTGTACCTGTTCCACTATAACTGACCCTTTCATCATTTTGATAGCTATCATAACACAAACTGCATTGCTACTTGCATTTTCATCATCATATGTAATAGACATTTCCATTCACCTCCTTAATTATGTTTTAACTCTTATTCTCTTGGTAGTTTACTTAGCATCTATCTCCTAACAATGTATTCTGATCTAACCATTAGTCATCTCAGAACAAGCAGAATCAGAACCAGTACTGATCTGCTTAAAAGTTGGTTGCACATCTGTAACATAGATATCATGGGCATCTTGAGACTTAGAACTAGAGATTTACTTTTTCTATCTTCTAACAACTTCATAATGCAACTTTAACGTTCTTATTGTTGTTTGTGTTGATGTGACCAGCCCCATTCCACCTCTAATCATGCGACTAATACTCACCAATCAAAGGACTGACAGCATGGAAATGCAGTTTCCTAACTTCTCTGTAGCCAGTTTGGTGGTTATGGGCATTTTAAAACAATGTAGCAATTGTCTCATGTTTACTGATAAGCACTTAATCCTTAAAGAAACAGACACAGTATTCAAGAGGTGTATTTACACAATGACATTGGAGGCTAGCACACATCAGGTTGTTAAAGCCACACACACAACACCCACCTTACATAGCATGCAACACATGCATAGACGAATGTATGCTGAGGAACTTAAAAGCAATCTTCCTAAACGATTGCCTACACCACCCATTGGCAAAGAAATGCCTCAGCAAGCCCAACGGCACTCAGGAAACAAAAACCCACCTAACTCCACATGTACAGTCATTCTCAACAGAGCCCCAAACATTAAGAAACCAAGGCAAGTAAACACACTTCTAAGAACTCTCATCATAGTGGACTCTACTGTAAAATAATACTGATGTTTCTCTAACCAGGCTGAACAAGGAGATGATAAGTGAACTGTTAATTGCTTACTGGATCCAGGGCCTGCCAAATAACACATGCACTGAAGCCATTACACCACAGGTACCAGTATGGTTCCATCATAGTCTATGTAGGTGTAATTGACTTGGAATATATAAAGAGAAATGTTACAGAGCTCACAGACTGTGTTTCTCAGGCTGGTATGAGCCTAGCATCGAGCAGCATATTACCATCATCAAGGATGATGCCACAAAATGAGCAAAAGATGATTGATTTGTACATCGGCTGCCTTTTAGATCTCATTCTAAGGGGATCCAATATTTGTCAGCTTGGAAGGACATGGTTCGCAGACCACGTTGCTTTTCCAAAGATGGTCTGCACCTATCCCATCTAGGCATTTGAATATTGGCTAAAATTGTATCCATCACCATAGTGCCTTTTTTAGGTAATGACAAACCTCCCGACATAGCAAAATCAAATCAACTGAACATCAAGACATTACTGCTCAGTGCAAGGAGCCTAAATAAAAAATACACTCCCTCCAGGCCCTCTTTACACTCAAGAACAGAGACATCTGTGCAGTTGCTGAGACATGGGTTAAAATGGCAGAGAGTACCCCATCAGTGCAAGGTTTCAGTGTCATCCACACTTTTATACGAGTAGCTGTTCAGACAAAGGCTAAAGGTGGAGGTGTCTTAATAACAAGCATACCTCCAGGGTGGTCAAACAGGATGATGCACTAGAGTTCCTCCAACTGAAGATAACCATAGACAAAATCCTGTACCATATCCTAGCCAGCTATAGGTCACCCTCCGTGTCTCAAGAAGCTCCCAATGCATACTTGGACCTACCTGAGACACTTATCATCCAACCTAACACCCTACTCATAGGAGACTTTATTCACCCCTCTATAGACTGGGAATCCTACATGGCCTTAAATCTGCAGGCACAGGGATTCCTGAACTTTGTAAATAAAAACACACTTGACCAAATATTGAATATGGCCACTAGAAGCCCCAACATACTGGACCTCATTTACATTCAATATTTTTGAATAATGCATATACCAGTAATCCACTTAGTAGCTAGCACTTTTAACCCCCCACTACACGTGTTATGTTCATTAAACCAGATAAGGGTGGGGGTTTAGTGGCCATTGACAGATGTGACTATGTAACAAAAATGAAACAATTGTTGAATTCTAGCACATATAAACAAAGTTATATTAATGAACGGAACATCATTTATGCTAGAATTCGAAGTTACATTTATGAATTGCTTTTGGAGGGGGTCATTGAAATTCATTAATACAACTATTTAAATGTCAATTTCCCTATTACACCTAGAATCTTTGGGCTACCAAAGCTACATAAGGATGTTTACCAATCCCCTATGTGCCCTATTGTGGATGCTAGGGGATCCATCACTCAACCAATGGCAAAAATGTTAGATGCATAACTCAAAGACATAGTTTACAGTGAACCATTTGTCTGTATTGATGTGTGGGATTTTCTTAGAAGGCTGAATAAGCTATCTTATAGAAGTCATTGGATATTTATTACAATTGATATCAAAGATTTAGATGCATGCATTCCACACTCCATTGGAGAAGAATGGTTTAGGGAATTTCTCGAGATGAAAGGGGTTTCACATAGTTCCATCAATACTTATGAATTATTATTAGACCTGGTGTTGAAGTCCAATTTTATAATGTTTGAGAATGATTTATATTTGCAACAGGATGGCATTGCCATGGGCTCTGCTTGTGGCTGTGTGTATGCCAATATTGTTATGTTAATATGTGAACATAAATATCTCCTGAATTCTTCTTATTTTTCTAAATGTGATTTATACTTAAGATATCAGGATGATATTTTTCTTCTCTAGGCGGGTGAGAACTTTGAAATTGAACCCTTTATTTCTTATATTAATGGCACTACTAGTTTTCTACAATTTACATACGTAATTGATGATGTAGAGCTAGCCTATCTGGATGTCCTTTTAAAAAAAGATGATATTAATCATAAACTATTGGCTAAAATCTACCGTAAGCGGACATATTCAAATTCATTTTTGCATTTTCAAAGCAATCATCCAAAATTTCAAAAAAGAGCTATTGTCAATGGACAATTAGTACGAGCGGCTCGTATGGTTACAGAGTGGACAGATTTTCTTGATGAATGTGACCTATTAAAGGACATGTTGTTAAATAGAGGATATCCAGAGTCTTTTATTATAAGAGTAATAATAGAAGTAAAAGAAAAAAGATTGAATGGGCATTTTGAACCCCTGTTGAATACAGATGGATATAACATAAGTATAACAGATAGGTCTGGATCTGATTTGTATGAAACAGCTTTAATTAATAACTCCTTTGAAGTTATAAATAACAACTTTGAGCAGAGTAATGATTTGTACATTAATGCTTTCATTACCTGCTTCGGTAATGATAGTAGTGCCATTAGATATATGTTTATTAAAAATTAAGTTCTTATGAATGATTCTACTTTTAGAAACTGATTGGGTAATAAACCTATTATTGTCTTCAAAAAGGGATCTAATTTGAAAAATCTCTTTGAACACCCAAAAGTAAAGATAGATAAAGGAGTTATAACAAAATGTGGCAATTGCGTTTATTGCAAATACATTCTTTTAACAAATTAGATTATAATTAATGATTACACCATTTTTATAAAAGGAAAACCATGTTGCAATAATAAGAAAATTGTCTATTGTGGTGTTTGTTCAGCTTGCCCATGTTTTAATGTGGGCAAGACTGAACGGAAGTTGAAAAATAGAATCGGCGAACATTTATCGGATATTCGTGCTAATAAAACACCAGTGTCCTTTATAGACATATATCTGAGAATGGTGATCGTAATTTTAAGTTTATTGTGTTGCAGTCTGTTAAAGAACCAAACAGAGGAGGTGCTTGGCATTTACTGTTGGAAAAAGCAGAGTTATTTTGGCAATTGAGCCTTTGTGCGCATTTTTGGCCAGGCCTAAATGAGGCAGCTTTGATCACTTGCCTATTGAAACTGAAGGCAATTGCTAGATAATAATTATTAGTGCAATATCATTTTTTCCATTTGTGGTTAGGTAATAATATTTATGTTTGTCAGTGTTTGAATAGTTGTGCTGTATCTATGTTTAAATATTATATTTAATGTAAGGTTGGTAAAGGTAGATTATTGGCTAATAGTATGAATTTGTGGTTGTGATTTGCTCATGTTTCAGCCAATGACCATTGAGCCATTATGGAGGTATGGTTATGTAGTTAGTATCACGCCCCTCTAATATGATTGGCGTTATAAGTGTTGCTTTATATACTATTGGCTTAGTATGAATGTTGTTGTTGTTGTTTGTCTTTTGGCTTTTTCCTGGTAAAGGGTCGCCACAGCGAAACTCCGATCCGCTAATGATTGTCAGTAGATTTTTACAAAACGTCGAGGTTCCAGCTCAACGCCCAAGCTTCAACGAAGGCACGCCCATTTACACATGCATGTCTTTGGAACGCTACTCAACCACGGGGAGGACATGCAGACTCCGTACAGAAGGCACTCCCAAGCCGAGTATGAATAACAAATGTATATTCAGTTTGTTTACTGCTTTGCCTACATGAAGAATTTACATTAGTGTTTTATATTTATATATTTTTATAACTAAATTATTGGGTGGATGTTTAAATAGGTTTTAGTAATTATTTTTCATATACCAACACTCATAAGAGTTCAGTTGCTGTGTACAACAATGTTGTGAAGGTGAAGTTAAGCTGT
The DNA here is from genome assembly GCF_019279795.1 of Protopterus annectens. NCBI lineage: Eukaryota > Metazoa > Chordata > Ceratodontiformes > Protopteridae > Protopterus > Protopterus annectens. Next base: position 1,691,152,219 of record NC_056726.1, read on the forward strand.
GAGTGGCTGTTTAACTTGAATATGCATTTTCACTGGGGGCTTACAACAATGTTGTGAAGGTGAAGGTAAGCCATAAGTGGCTGTTTAACTTGAATATGCATTTTCATTGGGGGGATTTAATCCAGTCAGCTAATGCTGGTCTGATGGGTTCATTGTGATGTTGAGAACCCTTTGCTGTGAATGGCAAGTTATTCTTTGAATTTGGGGATTCTTAACCAATGAGAGTTCTAATTTTTGGCAAATGCCATTTGGCCATATTTTAGTTAATTTTGCATAAAATGCTACGATTGGTAGTTGAGGCTGCATACGCCTGAATGTGACTCATCTTGGGTACTAATCTTTGTTTTTGTATTATTACCTAATGTAATGGTTGTGTTTATGTTTTTGTATAATGTGTTATGTTGAGTCTTGTGATGAGTTATAAGCCACTTTTACAAGAATTTATAGGCTTAAACACTTCATATTTGGCTATCAACATCTTTTGCAATGCTGATCAGGCGCATTCACAATAAGGTTGTGAATTTCAGAATATAATTGGTGGTTGGCGTTGGATTAGTTTTTTATTGGTGGATGTTTACCCAATAAGATAATTATATTTGCTGCATTTGCTATGTAGCAAACTGTGCTTGCAAATGAATTTTATGTTGCGACTTCTGTTTTGAGCTGAAGTGGCCTTCCTATTAATCGATTGTATATCTTTGAGTGGATAACAATTATTTGCTAAGACCTTTCAGGGCAGAATAATTTACAAACATGTTTGCAATATGAAATACACATAAAAACACTTTTTTGTTTGGTCAAATATGGTGGTACTGTTTTTTATACTTGATATTTTATTTTCTGTATTTGAAATGTATTTCAAGTTTTGGAACTGAATGTTTCTGCAATTAAAAGACATTATATAGTTTTAAAATTATGGATGAATAATATGTTTCAAGAAAAAAAAATGATTGGTTAATTTTTTTATTAGGATGTTCATTGGCCAGTTATATCTGGTGGTGATTGGACAATGGATGGATGTCCATTGGCTTGAATATATTGTTATATGAAGGTTTTTATTGGTTATTAGAAGTGGGTGTGTATAATGGAGGCAATTTCATTGGTTCAAATGTTTTTTAAAAATGCAGGTTTCCAAGAAATTATTTTATCTGATGAAGTTCCGTTGTGTTCGGAATTAAATCTTATATGTGCGAATAAAAGGATATTTTTGCAGTGCGTTGTGAATTTCTTGGTGGATTCCAGATGACTTTCTCTGGTGGAACTATCGGTGCTTGCCTTTTGGAGTTTTGGAGACTATAGGGTGGCAAAAGCCTTAGCCAGTAACCTGAATCCCAGGGGTGAAAGGTACAGACCATCTCTGGCAAAGCATCGTGGTCTCTTGATCATGTTGTCCCAGGCAGACAGATACTGAAGTCAATCATTTTGTCCTTATAGTGCGGTATCATTCTGGGTGAAGGCAGGATGCTACTCAGAGCTAGGGTTATACCTGCCTGAGCCACATGATCCAAGAGCTCTTCCATGTCTCTTTTCATGTAGGTTTTTATTGGTTATTAGAAGTGGGTGTGTATAATGGAGGCAGGATGCTACTCAGGGGGCAGGCTCGGCTGGGGTGCCTTCTGTGTGGAGTGCATGTTCTCCCCCTGTGTTCCGGGTGGTTTCCCTCCGGTACTCCGGTTTCTTCCACATTCATCAAAGACATGCATCTGGCCTCCTCCTCCCGGGCCTTGCAAATGATAAATAAAATAAATAAATAAATGTAGTCCAGGGAGGTATGTCTGAAGTCATTCACTCCAACATGGACAATGACAGAGTCATATTTGTACTTGTTGTGGAGTGACTTGAGTGCATGCATTATGTGGTGGATCCTGGCACCCGACAGGCAGCTATCTGTAATTTTCTCCTTGTTCAGCTTGGTGAGTGGTACATCAGTGTACCTGACTATTAAGTCACCTATGACTAAAGTGTTGGGCACTTTGTCTTGCCTTAGGGGCTGCTGTTGGGTGACACACTGGTGTTGTGAGCTATGTGACACTTTGGTTGTGATTGTCGTTTGTTTGCATTTCAGCTTTGGAGGACCTTGTTGCTTGGGCAGGTTAATGTTAAGGGTCTCCACATATGTGGGTTTAGTGTTGCTAAAACGCACTCTCCAAAGCTAAGAATACAGCATCCATGGGACCAGATGACATCCCGGGCTGTGTACTACATGAACTACAAAATGAACTGGCACCTCACCTAAGTGTCATGTTTAATCATAGCCTCACCTCAGGCTTCATGCTCACTGAGTGGTGCACAGCTACAGTTATCCCACTCCACAAGGGGGGATCCACCTTGGATCCCGGGAACTACTACCCCATCAGTCTGACAAGCCTGATCTGCAAGGCCATGGAACGTATTATCATGGAACTTATAAAGAAAGTTACTGGCAACCTTCAAACTCTGGACCCCACACAGTTTGGGTTTTTGAAGGGGCGATCTTGTCTCCTGAACCTGATTGCCTTCTTCAAATCAGTCTCCAGAGCTGTGGATGAGGGTAAGGTAGTCCACACAGCCTATCTGGACCTCACCAAGGCCTTTGACACCATCCCCCACTCTGGAATCATAGATAAACTTACTAAGCTGGGCATTAATCCCTACATCACTCGATGGGTTGCCAACTGGTTTACTGACAGAACCCACACTGTAAAAGTAGCTGACTCCAAATCCATCTCCAGACAAGTGACAAGTGGAGTACCTCAGGTTTCTGTCCTGGGACCGCTCTTGTTTGGCATCTACTTCTCTGAAGTACAGGCCAACACTAAGGGACTCTGGCTAACAAAGTTTGCAGATGACTGCAAACTGGGAGCCATTATTGAATCCCCAAATAATGTGGATACTCTATAAAAGGGCCTTACAGAAACAGATGCTTGGTGCCAGAGCCATGGGTTCAACCCTAATGCCAAGAAATGTATAGTTATCCCCTTTGGGAAAAAACATGTACCATGAATTACCACATAGGTGGCAGTATACTAAACACCAAAAGTGTGATAAGAGACTTAGGGACACAGGTGGGCAGTGGTCTCACCTTCAATAACCACATCACCACAACAGTCAGGAAATCCTTCTATGTGGCACACCTCATCACTAAGGGCTTTTCATCCAGAAAAATGTAGGCCATTGTCCCACTGTGCTCATCCCTCATTAGACCCATTATAGAATACAACACCCCATTTGGTATGTACCTCTCAGGACATCTGCAACAACTGGAAAGGTCGCAGAAATACCTCACTAAAAGAATCACAGGCCTAAAGCAGATGCCCTATGCTGACCACCTTAAAAAACTCCAACTATACTCTGCATCATATTGTCTACTCAGAGGCAAAGCCATGCATCACAATAAACAAAACATGCTGGAGGGATAGGTTCCTGACCCAGAGACTCCCCAGACTCTGGAATAGACTGCCCATACATGTCAAGCCGAGCACCTCCTTGGCCCTCTTCAAAACGAACCTTGATGATTGGATGGGAGAAAGGAAATTCACCCCCGGGGATCGCATCAGTCACCCTGCTAGACAGGGGTCTAGGGAAGTAAATAGTATGGGAAGAAATAGCCAGGGAATTGTTATGGCAAGGCTTGTATAGGCTCTAGGGCCGATAGTCTAGTACCAACCTATGAACCTATGAACCTATGTATGTTGGTGGTATGGGTTTAGAAGGGCTATGTGTTGCTTGAGTTGTGGTGTGGGTGTTAACCGTCTCCTCTTGACTGTCTAGCACAATCTTGGGTGGAGAGAGCTTTACTTCCAGTTTGGCTATGTAAGTGCATCTCTCGCAGGTTGTAGTGTTGGATGGTAGGAAGAGGGGGTTGTCTGTGTACATGAGGCAATTGCTGCATTGCCCCAATATGCCCAGATTCACCAGGTGGACAGGAGAAATCACTGGAAGCTGACCCTTGGACATGCCTGGTTTGGAGCTTTTTTTTTTTGTAAAGTACAAGAGCTGTTTTCCCTTACCTTAGCAAGGTACTTTGCAATTATAGGCTGTTATTGCCTACAATTAATTTCTCCATATTAACAAGGAGAGTTGAGTGCTTGTATCAGTTTAAGACTTCCTAGTGCTTTCCAGAATGTTTTAAAGCAAGTGCTAGTTACAGGGATGCTTAAAGGTAAGACGAAAAAAAAATGGTTTATCCTAAACACTGCAGTGTGCAATAGAGGAGTTAGATGAGAAAGTAGGTATCTTAAGTTTTACCTGACTAAAAAGTTAAGTTTTAGTGGATAGTCACTATTTTTAAAACATCAAGATAGATTGAAAGGGGGTAGTCATGTGTGTATTCTGGTACTATGGAATACAGTAGGATGTCCAGTAAATTTAAATAGTTGAAGGGGACTGATTTCACAAAATGATAATTTTGTGCTAACTCACACAAGCCAGCAAAAACAGAGGAAATGAGATATATGGTCAAATTAACATAAAGGGAAGGCAACAAGAAAGACAGTAGTGTTTAAGAAGACTACAGTAACCGGGTGGGAAGGTGAGGAAAAAAAACTTCTGCCTGACTCACAAGAGACAGAGCTGTGGTCTCTTTTCAAGTTTTAATATGCAGCTAAAAGCAGAATACAAGTAAAACACAAGGTAAATAAAACAATATATATAGTATCTAACTGCAACACAAGAATTTACCAAATAAAGGTTCCCATCAAATAAACCTGGATGAGATTTGAAAATAAAGCTGTATATTGAGCTTAGTACCTTGCTTATGTAAAACATAGGAACAGTTCTAATTAACTGAACATATGTGACATCAACCATATATAACAAACTGGCTATCGGTTTGTCTGTTTGTCCATTCCTATAAGATATATTTTCTTCTAGTGCTTCAAACTCCAGAACTGATTATCTTATCTGTCAATTTTAGCATACTACACCATATACACAGTCACTTATTCTGTACTTTTGCCCTCATTTTCCTACAGAAAAAGAATCAGCATTTTGTTTTATCTTCTGTACGCTTCTAATTTTCTGGTGACCAAATGATTATAATAAACTATTGATCTTCAAAGACTGTACTGAATTGATGCAAACAAGAATTAAGTCAGAAAATTCCAAGTTATGCTCTTAGTGAAATTCTTCTGCCCCACTATAAATCACACATAGAAAAGAGAGACATAGCTACAGTGGAGGAAGGAGGCGGTCACTGCAGATGAAAAGTGTTGGGGGCTCAGTCTTCAGTTTATACCCACATAGAGAAATTCAGTGAACACTTTGCTATAATTTAAAAGGAGAGAAGGAGAACAAGAGGAGCCACTTTTTTGGTCTTCAATTTAAAGTTGGGGATGGCAGATCAGGGGATGCTACAGGCTGAAAGAATAGGTAGCAACACCCCTGTGTGGCCCTAAAAATGTATTAATCATTTTCAAATGCTGCCACCTATTCCTATAATTTTTTTAAATGTCCAAGGTTCTTGCTGAGAAAGTTATGCATACGCTTATGTTATGGGCATAAGGTTAGACAGTTGTAGGTGTACTGACCTCAGTAAGTGAAAGTTCATGAGAAATTCTCAGAATAAAAAATGTACTTATCCAAGTAAAGGGGCGTGTCTTCAGAAATCCTTAGGCATCATAATGTAGCATAGGTATAATGTGATTTTTGCTGCTAGTACAGTTTGAGTTTCTGCCCTCCTGGTCTAACAGTTATTTGGGAGTTTGATATACTTCCACTATGACTCACAAAGTTAAAACTTGGTGAGGAACTAACTTGCTGAGTACATCTGGTAAAGAATTCAACCTAAAGAACAACTCAAATGTCAACATTTTAGTTGGGGGGCATCCCTCTTCAATGCCTATTTGGAGGATAACCCCCCTCAACACCCCAAACTTATATATATAAATACTAACTCCACATTTGCACAAACAATATAGAAAAAGTAAATTTGTGCAAACAATGAAATTGTTGCCAGTCAACACTGAGAAACTATACTAGCAGCAATTTCCTATGGAAAAACGTGACTGAGGAGTTCAGTATCAGTGAGTTGAATTATTCTGATACAATCACATCCAGTTTGCACTCAACAAGGTGTAGGGAAGCAATTTCACACACTTCATCAGAGGTACCAGAAGCTGTTGAAGACTGGGTGGAGGGTGACAGGGGCACTTAATGATCTAAAAAGGGAATTGTTTAAAACTATTTACTACCACAACATTGGCAAACTTAAAATGTCTTCCAAGTGAACCTATTTCCATTTTGGTGCTTGAATTAACATTTCCTGATTGGTCTTAACTATCTCATGGCTGATAACTGTATATTAGCCCTAGTGAGAATAAATGTGATCACACTGTAGATAATTTGAGGGGACCCATGTAAAGTATTCAGCATTTAGGAACTGCTTCTATCCATTAGTGGCAAGAGGGGTAATCCTGGAGTACATTTTCTATCACCCATCCTTAGATGCAAGTTGCATTTGAATATGGACAGGGATGAGCTTTGTTTTACTTGAATGGATAGTCTGTTCTGGATATATATCCATCTCTCCACAACATTCAGTTTAGATACCTGGACTGAGTATTTCTGATGCCATTTGACTTGTTGATGTTCAGTAGGTCCATCTGTATTAGGTCAGAGGATGCCTTGTATGCCAGACACATCACTTCTAAGCACTCTGTAGGATACTGAGTACAGTGATAAAGCTTTGAGGTGGTTCATGTAAGACCTACTGTTTAGGACTTGTATCCTTTTAGCAAGGTATATCTGTGGATATTCCAATTGTTGCATGGGTCTGGACAGATACATGCCAAAGTGGGCATTATGCAAAATGACTGACCTAATAATTTCTTTGTAAAGGGGGACAATAACATCTCTAGATCAAGTCACAATCAATTTGTTTATAAGCTGTGCAATATAGAAAGACTTTCTTATGACTCTGGTCACATGCTGGTCAAAAGTTAGGTCACTGTACACAAAAGTTCCCAAATGCAAAACAACTGGGTCAGTTCTCAGGGGGCATTGTCAATTTGACAGTACCCTGAAGTAGATGACTTTCCAAAGGATGCAATAATGTATTTCTTGGAGGTTAGTTTCTGGCACCAGTTATTGTTTGGGAAAACCTTCCTGCATGATGGTTACATCACTTGGGGATTCAATAACTGCTCCTAGCTTGCAGTCATCTCAAACTTAGTCGGCCAAAGCCCTTTGGTATTTCCTTTTACTTTTGAGGTGTATATGCCAAACAGAAAAAGTCTCAGCACCGAACCCTGGGGGACACCATTGGTGACTGGTCTCTTCCCTTGTTTTGATCTCCTGCATCCTGTGAGCAAGCATACATGTATACATTCTTTGATTCACCTTCCTGATTGTATTAACCTGATTGTATTAAATTATATTCCTTGTATAATACAGCACTACTTGTTAGAATATGTTTTAAATGTGTAGTTTGGAATGGTCTTTGAGTGAGCAATGAAACAAAATGTATGAACTAATAATGACAAAACTACCCATTTCAGAAAATGTCACCCATAAAAGGCCACTCAAACGTCTGTCATTACAATCCACCAATATCAGTAAATATGCAAAATCTCTGTAGAAGTAAGTCTTCTAAATAATTCCACATTAAAGGGATCTGTAACTAATGAAGAGGTTGCTGCTAGCAAACAACTTTATATGTCATTGTTTCATCTATAAAGTGCCTGTTGCCCTTGAAGAATAAATTCCCTATACTACATTAAAAAATGATAAGCTAGTAATTTTGCAATGGAGAATGGATGGCAAACTGATAACAGGCTCATAGTTACTAATTAACTCCTCCAGAGGAGATCATTCATAGGACTGCAGCATCCACTCCCATTAAAGTACAATACATCACCGATCCATCTGCATACTGTGGGCATAGTATCCACAGCCTTCTGCATCAAAAGCAAGTATACTACCTGTTAACAGCTTACCATAAAGAGCACTAAACTTCTCTTCCCCTGAAGCTCTCAGCTCCTTGTAAAATCCACTTAACGATCAACTAAACCTCTCAACTTCGCAGCACAAGAAATTTGGAAAAAGCCAAAATTTATTTGGGGGGGGGGGGCAAAGGCTCAAAACCAGGGACACATTTTAAATATTGCTTGTATAATCTTAGAAAGTTGCTAAAATAAAGTGTTTTGTGTTACCATGTGTTTCCTGAAAGATAGGAAGATTGAAACTTAAAGAGCTATCATTATTTAGTGAATTCAGTTCTCCTTGATTTGCCAGAAAAACACAAATTTTAAGAGGGACAGACCAAAACTATGAGCCAAATATTCTGTGAAAGTCTGGACAGTGGAGAGCTATGGACTCAACTCCCTGAATCTCAAGTGGTGGTATGGGTAGAGAATTCAGGCTCTTGTTTGAGCCTGAGTAACACTAACCACCAGGTTTATCAGCTGGGGCATTTTGCACACACACGTGTGCGGGAGCAGCGTAACTCCTGCAAATAAAAGAACAAAACTCTCCTTACCGGCATGACTCTGGCAGCACCAACAGAACAGCAGTGCCATAACTCCTAAAACACAGAGCAATAAGAGAACAAGAACAACTAGTTTAGTTAGTTTAATTTCCCTGCATGTATCCACGTTGAAAACTCCACTTCATTAATTTTCCCCAACAGATCTTGCAGCTGTAAAAGTGGGGGGGCTCCCCCACACCCTGGCTCTATGGTTCCGGCACTCATGCACTTCATCTTTTGCAATGCTGATTTCGCCCAGTGGCTAAGAGATTTTAACATAATGTTACCTTATTATTTATTGGACATCATATTCCAAAATAAATTTGGGTTGCTGATTCAGGCAATGCCTTGTTTTTGTGAATTCATACTCAAAGCCACCGTTTTCCCATTTTTTTTGTTGACCAAAATACTGTAAAATTCTAAAATTGGTACCAAGTACAAAAACAAAAGAATTCATAGAATCTGACACCTTAGACTGGGTTCCTCTTTCAATAAAACTTGAATTTCTCCTGCCATCTTTTTCTTAACTTGCATTCTGTTTTTTTTTAAATTTGCTTTAATTTCTTACAGACGCATGAGCATCTGCTTTTGACCTGTTTGTCTAAACTAATACAATTGCAAACAGAATAACTGTGCTGACTAGAAACCGGATTAACATTCATCGGGATAATATGTGGAATTTCAGCTAATGAAAATGAGTCCTCATTGTTTTACAAATGGCTTTGTCCATAATGAACAGTTTGGTGCAAACCACATACAGAATCCAGTTCTGTGACCATGCTGAGCACGGTCAGTATAAGCATGTAAGCATGATACATGATCTCATGTGCCACAGTTCTAAGGCTGGAGTACATGCAAGCTGAAGTCACACATTATAGTTTGACCATTTCTATATAAGGTCTTTCTGTTTACTGCAGCTTTTAATTGGAAAAGGCACAAACGAGTCAAGAGATACACAAAATGTTTTTACATGGCCCATTATTTTATATATAAATGTGCATCTGTTTCATTCAGAGATGCCTTCATGTTAAAAATGCTTATATCAACAACTGAGGAGTAACATTGCCAACCAATAAAAAATAATTTCATTGATATTTCATAAATTATGTATTTAGTGAATTCTTATATTAAGTAGATGTGTAGATTCTAATAAATATCACATCATCAGAAGTATATAAAAGTAAAAGCATTAACATACTGTTTATTTAAAGTGTAACATTTCCTTTTATTTTTCTTTTTGGTCCAGTTATTTGGTATAAACAAACCCCCGGATTCATGAAACTCAGCGCAAGGCCAGTGTAAGGCCTGCGCCGGCCGTGCGGCATATATATGGTGTAGTAATGCCATATGCATATTAATGAAGGTGCGCTGCCACCACATCCACGTGCATAGGACACATGCGCGAGTGCATGGGGCATTACTAAGCTGCGCCCGGAGGCGTGTCAATGTCGGCTGTCGATGAGCAACCTAAACTGCTGAATATTATAGTCTGCCTGCAATAGTAATCACACCTATCAATGTCCGTGGATAATGAAATGTATGCAAAGCATGCAAGACAGTTCAGCCACACAAAATTGAGAACCAAACAGAAATGCACACAACACAATATGAGTTTCCGTCCATGGAACAAATGATATTTAAAATCGTGTGTCCGTAATGTACTGCACTGTAAGTAGTTATACCCAGTGGAAGTGAAGCGCATCATGTCAGCGCCGCCAATACACACATCTAGCCCCATGGGCAGGGTCACCAGCAGTCCCACAGTGGTAGTGATAGTACACAGCTGGGCAGTTGTGGCCATATAACAACCGTAAAGAAACCTGACAGTCCAAATTGTATACCAAACTCACACAAACATATGAATATTAAAATGTGCTATACACATGAACAGGAACGTAACCGGCACATACACATAGGATGCTATATGCGGAACCAGGACATCCAAATGCAGAACCCATGCATGCAAATACAATACACAACAACCCCTGTATAGCACATAACCCGCACCCATGTCCGAATGTCCACCATATCCAGCTACCAGCCTTGCGCAGCCGTACACCTACACATAGCGAGTATTCCCCATATGTAGTAGGAAGTATCCTAGGCAGTGTCAGGATTGCAAATATGTATCCCACGTGTGTAAACATCCCGTCACAGTTACTAAATCCAAATGCCCGTGTGTGCATGTTCTGGCAAAATGTGTGTACATCCTGCGTGGGATAAGTAACCTGTTGAAACATCAGAGTTGTTTACATGCCATAGTGTCTAGTACTGTACACATCTGGACAAAACATGTATGTGTAGTCACGGTACTGTTCAGTTTCTAGACAGACATGCAAAACATACTACGCAGCATGGAACACCTGTCCACCATGCAGGTCTCCCCACTAGGGTTGCCACCTGTTCAGATGCCCAAGGTGGGACATCTGTTGTAGAAATGTGAGAATTTGCAGGATAAAACAAAACCCCGGCCAGTGCAAAGGACAGAATTGCACTTGTTTGCCAAGATAAAAGCTTATTTCATAGCATTTGAATTGCTTATGCTATCCCAAATAATAGTTATGTGTTTCAGATACAAAATACCTGTATCATGCAACTATTAAAGAAAATAAGAAATATACCTTTGTCTTACAATCACAGGACACTTGCCATGTCTTAGGTTTTCACAGTCCAAAAGGAGGCAAGCGCTAAACCAAAACTCACCAAAGTACAAGTACAAGTGGAGGAAATAAAGCCCCAATTATTCTTTTTCCTTCTCTTTATTTCAAATCCAGCAAACGACAGGTAGCTTCAGAACAAACAAACAGATCGAGTCTCCAAAACACCAAGCACATAAACGCGATGTCTCCACACTTGCGTTTTCGTTTACTCCACTTCTTCGGATGCAAATGCATACTCTTAACAAGTAAAATCCCATATATATATATATATATATATATATATATATATATATATATATATATACACAGATCATTTAACTTAATTGATTACATATTAATCAATCAAACACTTCTCCAATTTCATTAAATAAAAAGTTAAAAATAAATCTTACAAATCTTCACATTTATAAACTAATGTACCTAAAAATGTATAGTTAATTTTAAAATAACTTAAAAATTCATTTATTTATTTCTTACACTAAATGTTAATATCTTTATTGTTAACTAAATAAATAAATTAATCTATCAAATTCATTGAGAAATGCATTATAATGGTCAAGACATACTTCAACAGCACCATCTACTGGTAGATGTATAAATTTCATCCTAAAAAAACTTTATGTCTTAGGTTTTGTTCAGGACACAACTGTCCAAAGTGGGACTTTCCATCGCAAAGAGGAAGAGGTGGTAACCCTACTCCCCACTGAATTATCGACAGTATATATTCAACTCAATCACATACCGACACCACCTCTCAACCTATTACAGCAACAAAATCTGGACAAAGCCTAAAATGATGGGTGGACAAATAGGGACAGATGTAAATACTGCTCTCACAAACTTCGAAAGTTCACAGAATAATAGTACGTACATTAGCATGAAATGTTGTGAAGGATGTGGGGTAGTCCCCGAGTATTACAGAGGTCCATACATTTTTACTGTAACAAACCTTCACATATGTTTACTGTACTACTGCATACCTGTAGTTAATTCATGTCCAAAATAATAATCCTCATATGAATGAATACAGGAAATAGTCAAATGTGAATGGGAACACCACTCACCATGGATTATGTATTGTAACCACCCCCACCCATATTATGTATTGCCAACATTATAAGCCGCTGACAGGTGCCCAAACACCTGTGTCTGTAAACACAGGTAAAATAATGTGAATGGGAACACCACTCACCTTGGATTATGTATTGTAACTAACCCCACCCATATTATGTATTGCCAACATTATAAGCTGCTGACAGGTGCCCAAACATCTGTGTCTGTAAACACAGATAAAATGTTTAAAATGGACAAACCCTGTCCATGGGCTTTGTCTGATATTTGAACACGGTCAGGGCAGTTCCGTTCACCAGGCGGACAAGCCTAAACCCAGATCACCACATGAACACCCTGACAATTAAAGACTTGTATGTGTCAGGACTATAAGCCTTGGGGTTCTGAATATCCCTGCAGTGATTAAATATGCAGCTTGGGTCCAGAGCAGTAGGGAATACGGAATGTGTAATATGTACTACCGCATTTTTCCCAGCAGGAGAATGGATGCCTGTGTTGTAAGTGAAGCGGTGAGGCATATGTTAATGTAGCTATGTACTATGGGTATGCATATAAATGAGTCAGAACACCAAAAGTATAGTGGTTACAGCATCTAGCCAACGTGAATGCAGTCCCGGTTCAACTACGACTACAGCACATATAATGTTAAAGTGTAATGAATGCGTCTGTGCTGTACAGACATTTAAATATGTAAAGGTGAACGTGTGTTTCACATATGTCTGTTAACCAGATTACAGATATTTTACTGGAACTGTCACAAGTAATAAATCCCACGTAAGCACAAAGACCTAGTAAACATATGTAACCCACAATAAGGATATGCATGTGCGCCTGTGCGTAACCCACAATAAGGAAATGCAAGTGTGTGTGTAATCCGCTCACAGCATAGCAAATGAATGCTGGTTTCTACACGTAATGTCTATATATGGATATATACATTTGTGTATAGATATATATCCACAGACTTAAACTAAATAAATATATGAAATAAAGAATGTACAGACATATATATATATATATATATATATATATATATATATATATATATATATATATATATATATATACACACACACACACAAACACATACAACATTAATTGATATATACCTAACAAACATATAAACAAATGTCCTCATAGATATAACACATGTACATAAATAGGTTACACCATAGCTAGTATGGATGGACATACAGACAAGCAATGTCTTGTAATGATTGCTGCAAAGAAGTGTCATCCGCAACTGCAATATAGCTGTACATGCAACAGTAGCTTATGCAAGTGTAATAACACATGGGTTGACAGAATGTATGACATATGTCCCGCCATGCGGAGAGTGGATAGTGCTTAGAAGAGTCGTCATACTTTATTATCGCTCACATTAAATATGTATTATGACTACTAAGGAGGGGTGTCAGGTCTGGGAATCATGGGTATGCAATAATGGGCCTAGGTGCCTAGGTGTTGGTTGGCACAGATTTATGAGGTCCGCCCCATGGGAGTGATTAATATTCCTATGTGGGTATAGCAGACACCTCTAACCTCCAAAAATTAAGAACCCATCTACTGGGTATTGTGTAAACTATTGGGGGAAGACATAGGGAGTTATATTAGTGTCGTGTAAGCAATTATCATGGACGTACATGCGTACGAATAAGATGGTAACCATACCTCTCAATCAGAATAAGACATCTGGACAAAGGCATTTTAAAATAAGTACAAATAGTGAATATTTTAAATATTCCTCTTACAAAGTCAGAACGTTGATAGAATAATGGATCAGTCATTAGTATGAATGTTTTGAGGGTTATTAATTGTAAACTACAAATGTCTGTCATTATTGTCTTACCCCACAGTCCCTAATGACTTGCCACTAAATTACCAGAAAGGCACACTATTATTAAAAAAGGAACAAAATCAGAAGTCTAAGTTTGGGACATTTACCCAAAATGTGTACAGTTGAGAGGTATGAAGGTAACCCTGACCTAAATAAATATACAGAACTAGTGAGATTAGGTGGACAGGTGTGAAGAAAGACATGATGACAAATGACAAAACATGTATAAGTCAAAAGCATGTACCCCGATAAATTTGGATGAATACTAATGCCCTGTGATAGTCAATGTGGAAGGTTAATAGAAACAACATAAATGTGTCCCTCAGGGTGCTATGCAGTGTCCCCGATACAGTGTTCAGTCTCCCACACTCGCATGTGAGTTCTGCCACTGACGGAAAGCACAAATACCGGTGAACACATAAGGTAGATGATAGCAGAATATGTTTTGATTAGCACCTGTTGGCTTTTGTGAGGAACACAACACTCTCAGCAGGTGTGTCCTACAAAAGGAATGTAATGGCATCTGGCCTGTGATTTCTTCATATATTGTGTGTAGTGGTGTAATAAAATGACATATCTTGTATCAGAAACAGATACATGTTATAGGAAACAGTATTATCGACTATACCACTACAAGACAAATCTGAAGGTATGAAAAGCGCTGAAGTAGTCAGTTTAGTATTGACCGCAGGTATGTGTGGACTTGTCAAATGTCACAGCTGTACATATAGTTCCTATAGGGCTGTCACCTCTACAAATGATGAAAGTGGGAGGTGCCCTGTAGAAATGACAGATGTAGCAGGTCAAAACATACCTACAGCCATGCTTACTCCACAAATAGACATATTAGCACACAGCAAAGCTTAGGCCAGGATTCATGAAGCTTTGGTCGGTGTGTACAAGTAGAGTAAGAGTAGAGCAAGGCAAGATGTCTGCCGAGCTATTCAGCAATATCCTGTAGGGGCGTGTAACACAGCCCCTTAAACGAACATTGCACGGACAATGTTAGGATATGCAAATTACCCCATTTGTAGGTGAAAGCTATGCAAATGATGTCAAATATGCAATACATGAAACAGTAAGCTGTCCGTGCAAGAGTAAAGTTATGTGCAGAAATGTACATGGATGTTCACCGCGTAACGTTCTGCAAGTAGCTAAATGGAGCAATGCCATCTGCAAATAAAGGATGGATTTAGTTGAAGAAGCATGCCAATGGCCAAATATTAGGCCAGTGACATGTTTTTCCATTGGAAATTAATAAAGTAAAATAAAGTTGTCCTCCCCCTATCTCCGGTGTTTAAGCATAGCACAGCGGTGCGAGTACGCGCTGTGCATACAAAACAAGACAAATATGTAAAATATACATACAAATTGTAATGTCAGTTAAAAGTTAGTTCGTCATGCAGGTGAATGGCAAGCTGAAGACAACATGGCTACTGAGTAGTGGTTGCTGTGTGTGGAAGCGCACTCTCAGAGATGTAACCAAGCATTAGTAGGCAATCCTATGCAATTGAGGCTGAGGATAGTGAAGCACAATTTGTCATGCCATATGGGCCAAGCCTCTACAGTGTAAGAGTAGGTTAAGGAGACTATCAGCATAGAAGATAGGCGACATCATGAGTGTTGTATGTATAAAACACTGTAATCTTATTGGAGCAGCGTGTCACATGTTTGCTGTCAGTGACTCATCAGTGGAAGAGGCGTGTTATGATTTATCCTAGGTAAAGTCAGTAAACTGACGGTGTATGCCATGGATATCACTGAAGTTCCTTGCAAACCTGGTGAAGTGTTTTGCGCCCTTGCAAGCCTGTAAGCCCGAGTAAGCATGTGTGCATGTGTGTCTGCCCGTGTGCGCGAGTTGAAGAACGAGTAAGCTACTGTAAGATTGTTAAAGCCCAAGTAATGTTGTGTAAGCCAGTGTAAGTGTTTGTACGCATGTATAAGCCTGTGTGCACATGTGGAAGCGGATGTGCACTTCACTGTGCTCCTATGCGCGGCGCCGCTCACTGTGGACACAAACAGTGAAAAGGAAGGTAAACAAATAGCAGTAAGTTAACCAAGGAGAACTACCACAGCTAGCAGGTGAAAACAATCAGACTGAGTATATTACACAGCCAGTACAGTAGGCCAGCACAGCACAGCACGTACAACTCTACAAACAGCATTCCACCATGTTTTTCTCAGACACACTGCAACACTGTAGTATACTAAGAGAAGTGAAAACTCTGAAAGCTTAACTGAGACAACATAATGTTAGGGGCTGCCATTGCTATTATACGTCAACATATGCAACATGTGGAGGGTTGTGCCAATGTGAATGCTGCTCAGCATCACACAGTGAGTAGACGGAGAACAGTGTGCAGGCACAGGGTAACCTACCAGGGGCTACATTATCTGGAGATAGTAGAGCACTATGGAGTGGACAGAGACCTCCTGCAGAAGATTGGGGAGCTGTGCAGGCCATGTCTCACACACAGAACCAACAGAGGGAAACCTATCCCAGTGGAAGCCAAGGTATGTGTTGCCCTAAGGATACCAGCAACAGGTACCTTCCAGAGATCAACTGGTGATATGATGTGGATTTTACAAACATCAGCATCCAGGGTACTGCACCAGTTCATGAATGCCATGTCAGCACATGTCAGTGATGATGTATATATCCCCAATTCCCGTAAGGTATTGGGCAGCAATATGTGTCTTTTCCACACAATAGTGGAATACCCTAAGTACTGTGTGCAATACACTGCACGCACATATGCATCAAAGCACCAGCCAGTGAGTGTGGTGGGCCTACATTATCCACAAGGGCTTCCCCTCCATGAAGTGGTGGTTTGTGTGTGATGGCCAGCCCATAATAATGAATGTGTGTGCTGGATGCCCTGGAAGCTGCAATGCTTCCGATATGTGGCATCCGACGCAGCTGTACAAAACATTTGGCAATGGGGACAACCCTCATGGTCACCTAGTGGGGGATGCTGGATGTGCAGTTCAACTGTGGCTGATGACACACATCAGAAATGCACACACACACATGAACAGGAATGCCATAATGAGGCACACACACAGACAGAAACTTTACTCTAGCATGTGTTTGTGTTGCTCAAGTCACAGTTCTGATGCCTGGACACATCTGGTGGAGCATTAAAGCACTTGTCAACTACATGTACCAGAATTGTCTGTGGCCTAGGTCATCTGTGTCACACACACACACACACACACACACACACACACACACACACACACACACATGACAGTTTATATACATAGTGTGAGTGACTGTTCATGTATGTGTATTACTGCAGAACAGTTCAAACACAGCAAAGTATGTCAATAATGGACATTCATCATAGTTGTACAACCAACTTGGAGGATATGCATGCAGAACTCTCATTGCATATGTGATACAGTGATGTACTTCAAAATACCATTGTAAATTCAAATATCAAATGACAAATGACATAGCACTCATCTATATGTACACATTGTTACCCATTATACATATTGGGGTGTAATACCTATGTGTTACGGTTGGTAAAGTATGTGTAGTAAATGTGGATAACTGACTCTTTTTAGCCTTATAGGTTTACAGCATGGGTTGGATAACACATATCTGTCTGTATGATACCCTTGTGTAGAATAACTGTGTCATGTGCAGAATGCATTCTAGGCCACAGTATGAATTCCCAGATGTGGACAGGAATATCCCTATTGTCTTTGCTTGTAACTAACATGGCTATATGTCAAACAGTAATGGTCCCAGCAATGTGTGGCGGTCAATACCAGTGCATACTGGTATAGTATAGTACATGTAGGATCCACATGCTACTGTGTGTCCTACATGTGTGGGTCAGTTGTGAAGATATCATATAACAATTGGTTATTCAGACTGTTGAGGTCGTGTCTACTACCATAATGCAAAACAATCACAGATAGTAACAGTATCACCCACAGCACCGTGTAAAGCCATAGCAATCACACATGTGTAGACAAGTACAACAATATGTGTAGTATAATGCATACTGGCCACCAATAGAAACTATGAAGTGTTAACAGTGTGTAATACAGGGCATGTCACCATTCCAATGTGTCCACTATACATGTACATGCAGACAGTGCACCTTCACCATGTTCACATATAAATACATGAAAATCTGTACTACACACATCACACACGTACTGCACACTCTGAAACACATGCTGCCAATACTACACATGTCAGTCAAATGGCACATGGATGGATAATACATCTACAGAATTAACAGTGCTGTACACTATACTACATTGATGATCATAGCTGTAATGTATCATGCCTGCTTACACCTAGAAGGAAATCACACTTTGTGTTAACAACATTGTAATATTATTACAGTGCTATGAAGCCACCCTGTGCATCAGCACCATGTTAGTCTGTTTCTGCATCAATGTTACACATTACAAGAGGTGGCACAGGTGTCATCATATGCACAGGGTATGTAGCTTCTTTTCCAGAGCCTGTCATTAAACCAGCCAATCAACATGTATGCATTTGTGTGTGTGTGAGGGACAACAGGTTTTGCATGGCCCAATGTTGATGCAATGTGTGTGTGTATGTGTTATCCCTAGCTGTTTGTTTAATGTGTGTCTCTGCATGTACACTGTTTCAGCATGTGTCAGCCATATACTGGAGGTTGTGGGACAGTCACAGACTGTACGTGCCAGGCTGTACAGATCGCCATTCCTGGCCATGGACACCCCTCCATGCATTCAACCATAGTCCAGTCCTGCACCTGGCAATGTATACACATACATACTTGGGATCTGTATCACAACCTGTGGATAAAAAGGTGTCAGTAATGTTAACCTGATTTGCATAGTATTGTCATTTAATACATTCCAAAGACATGCATCTGGAGCGTTTCTCCCCGGGCCTCCGCTGAAAACAGGCTCTGTTGAACCTAGTCGGACATTCCCGGTCAACAAATGTTAAATAAATAAAATAATACATAGTTATATGATCCATACTCATCCTCCAAAGTAATAACCACTGCTGACTGCTGCTGAGATGTGCACATGACCGTTTAAAGGTGCTGTACTATCATTGTTTTCAATGTCCCTTGTAATACCCAGCAACAAAATAACTGGTCACTACATAACTATAACCCAGGATCACTACAGCACACAGTATGTGCACTATCACAGAGCCATAACACATTCAGATACATCCAAAGTGAACATGTGCAGATAATGCAGCACATTCAATAGTGCTAATGTCCACATACATATTACAAAAAAAATATACATATATATATATATATATATACACACACACACACACACACACACACACTTGGCAGGGCTAGGAGTTGAACATACACCTAACTACCTTATCACACTACAGCATTACGCATTTACAGAACGCGCTACCGAGATTACTGAACACAGCACTCTCAGAGGCATAATTCTAGGTGGGTGACATCATCCGCAAAGGCAAAGATGCCGATAGGGAATGTATGTGTTGTGAGGCATCTAAAAGCATTACTGTGTCCCCAGGCAGCTGGAAACACACACACACACCCACTTTGCTGGGCTGGGAGTTGAACATACACCTAACTACCTTATCACACTAAAGCATTACGCATTTACAGAACGCGCTACCGAGATTACTGAACACAGCACTCCCAGAGGCATACTTCTAGGTGGGTGACATCATCCGCAAAGGCAAAGATGCCGATAGGGAATGTATGTGTTGTGAGGCATCTAAAAGCATTACTGTGTCCCCAGGCCACTGGAAACACACACACACACACTTGGCAGGGCCAGGAGTTGAACATACACCTAACTAAGTTATCACACTACAGCAGTACGCTTTTACAGAACGCGCTACCAAGATTACTGAACACAGTACTCCCAGAGGCATACTTCTAGGTGGGTGACATCATCCGCAAAGGCAAAGACGCCGATAGGGAATGTATGTGTTGTGAGGCATCTAAAAGCATTACTGTGTCCCCAGGCAGCTGGCAACACACACACACACACACACACACACACACACACACACACACACACGTGGCAGGGCCGGGAGTTGAACATACACCTAACTACCCTATCACACTACAGCATTATGCATTTACAGAATGCGCTACCGAGATTACTGAACACAGCACTCCCAGAGGCATACTTCTAGGTGGGTGACATCATCCGCAAAGGCAAAGATGCCGATATGGAATGTATGTGTTGTGAGGCATCTAAAAGCATTACTGTGTCCCCAGGCAGCTGGAAACACACACACACACACATGGCAGGGCCGGGAGTTGAACATACATCTAACTACTTTATCACACTACAGCATTATGCATTTACAGAGCACGCTACCGAGATTACTGAACACAGCACTCCCAGAGGCATACTTCTAGGTGGGTGACATCATCCGCAAAGGCAAAGATGCCGACAGGGAATATTTAGAGAGTGAGCAGTCTGAAAGCATATTACTGTCCCAAGGTAGACATAGACAAACACGGCAGTGCTGTCATCGGGCCAATTAAATATCTACGGAGCACTACAACACTAAATAGATACGGGATGCGCCACAGACAGTACACCCTTCGAGACAGCAACCAGTGTGTTCAATGTAGGCATCTATCATGACATAGAAAATGGACATCTGTTGCCTGGATGACCACCATGGCTATACAGGATGTCAATGGCCATGCCCACACGCTTAGCATCACACGTCTGTTTGGAATGTACTGTGTGTCCATCTACACAACGGCATACTGGGCATGCTCACACACTTAGCAGTTGCAAAGGGCCATCTTGCATGCACAAAGATTCTAATCATGGAAGGGCGCAGTTTGGAATGTACTGTGTGTCCATCTACACAACAGCGTACTGGGCATGCTCCCACACTTAGCAGTTGCAAAGGGCCATCTTGCATGCACACGGAGTCTAATCACAGAAGGGCGCAGTGTGGAATGTACTGTGTATCCATCTACACAATGGCGTACTGGGCATGCTCACACACTTAGCAGTTTCAAAGGGCCATCTTGCATGCACACAGAGTCTGATCACGGAAGGGCGCAGTGTGGAATGTACTGTGTGTCCATCTACACAACAGCATACTGGGCATGCTCACACACTTAGTTGCAAAGGGCCGTCTTGCATGCAGATGGAGTGTAAACACGGAAGGTCTCAGATTGGACTGTACCGTGTGTCCATCTACACAACTGTGTATATGGACTGTACTGTGTGTCCATCTACACACAAGCATACCGGGCATGCTCACACACTTAGCTGTTGCAAAGGCCTGTCGTGCATGCAGATGGAGTGCACACACAGAAGGGCACAGTACAGAAGGGCACAGTAAGGTATAACTGTCCTCACACACAGGGCGGTCACACATGCAGTGACCTGTACACACACAGCTGCCATCACAGCTGTCACAGGTGCAGGTCACAAGTACACACTGCAGTGTACACTGTAGCTGTCAAGTCAGCACCATGTCGTCGGTGCAGCACTACACAGCCTTACAGTACCACAACACCATGTGACACATGACCACTGGGCTGTAGAGAGGTGTACACCAGCTGTGCAGAGTACACATGTACCAACAGGGATCCAACAGGTGTTATGCATTGCAATGATACCAGTATACATGTACAGGTCAGCTCAAGACATACCACGGCCCTTACACAGCTGTGACACCTGACTTTTGCTGTACACCAATGAACACACATCTGGATATGTCATACATGTGAGTGTGTGGATGTGTGCATGGACTGCACATACAACACATACATACATAGCCTTTGATGTACCTCGTGCATAACAGTGGCCTAATCAATGCTACACACGCGAATGGAAGGTGGGCCCATGTCTGTTGAATGCTCACACTACAGGGGGTAGCAATGTTGACAGGGACACATACCCTTGTAATGGTCGCCTGTGACACCCATGATATCATACCACAGTCCATGTGTTATGTATGTCAACACACATGTCCAACAATAGCAATGCATAGAAACATGGCAAAATGAGACACATGTGACATCTGTACTGTGCATGCAGCAACCATGCATGTGCAGTTGCCGATGTCCATAACATAGTTGCACCTACCTACGACATGCAGTCGCAATGCAGACCCATCATTGACACCTGTATACGGTGACATGCAAACAGCACATATGGAGGGATGTGTGTACATAACGTGGTGAACCACCTGTGTAGATATATGTGTGCAGGGGGTGGCTCACAGTTGTGTCACACACCATCCTATCATGCCATGTGCAAACAGTACGCTATGTCGCCGTTACATGATGGTGCTGACATAATGCATACACAGCGGTCAGGTGTTACCAACTATATGTCACATGGCACCTGTAACACCTACAACCTCCCGTGTGCATATAGCAGCACATTTGCCAGATATAGCGTTGGTACACATAATGCAATCAATGCCGCTTGCATGTCTATCAAACTTGTCATCATATGGCAGGTGTATAATTCCCAGCACTGCCATGTGTGTCCGAATGTGTGACCAGAGATGCCACATATTGCGGGGAATATGTTCCAGTTGCTACACATCCCTGTACACCGTTGTAGAGATCTGTACATACGTCAGTGTGGGAAGCATGACCTCGGCCGGTGTGGTGCATCACACACATCGGCTGTCCGTATACACATGTGTGGTCACCACAGTGTGTGTGTGTGTCTGTATGTATGTCTGGTGCTTGGTGTGAGGGTGTATGCTAATATACGGTGAGAAATGATCACTAACCCCACGTGGTGACTAACCCGTAATGGTGATGCATTTCACTACCCTGTTGATGCCGTAAGTCCCAGCCATACTGGCTACCTATGCATTTCCCTTCTCTGTGACACGTCGTGTGGGTGCATAGTACTGTGAGGGTGATGACCACATAGGCATGGATCCCCACCTGCACACTATGGGGTGTGCGTTATAGTGGTGTACACCCCGTGAATGCGGCCATGTTCCTGTACTGTTACAGCGTCCTACTGCTGCACAGTGTGGCCTCCAGCTACCAAGTGACACCTCACATCATCATCATTGGCCAAACCGCTGTGTACAACCCCTGCACCATGTCACCATACCTGTAATGTGTCCTGCTATGTATGTCACGTCTCTGTCCAGTGTAGCCTGTGGCACTGACCACATGCGTCAGGTGCAGTATATGTGAGGACATCTTTGTCATGTTGGTGTTTCCAACAGTCAGGTTGAGGGTACATGTAGCATGCTGATATTGCCAGACGTGCCTGTGAGTAATCCACAGTTACACGTGGGGGACTGCAAACACTGCTACCTGTAGGCACATGCAAGTACACCATAGGAGGGAACCAGGGTATCACAACCAACATGGTGCTACAGATGTAACCGAGACACATACCGTGAACACATCACAATGCATGCTGCACCTGCACTACATGGTATGACCGGTGCATGCAGTCAGTACACAACCTATGTCACATACACATCTCTCAGTATTCACACACAACCACTGCAACATACACATCCCTCACTATGCATACACAGGTAATATTACATACACCTCTCACTATGCTGTTCACCCTGTGCATCAGAATATTTGTGCATAAACCTGCATCGATGGTGTGGATGACAGGGATGCGGCACAGGCTTCATCATATGCACAGGGTGATATGTTTGCCAGGGGCATAGGTTGTACCAATGGATAACATCATGTGTGTGTGTAAGGGCCGGTGAGTTGATTGGACATGTCTGTTCAGAATGCATGTGGATGTTTTGGAGCCCTACAGTTGTGTTTGCTGTGTGCGTGTATGTGTGTACACAGTTCTGCCATTTGTGAGGCCTACACGGGGTATAATTGACAGCCCCAGATTGTACAGAGCAGGTTGTACAGCTCACTGTGTCCGACCATGGCCACGTGACCTGTGCCTGCCTGGGGTTGCACGGGCACTACCAGGTGGAGGTACAGAGTGGCTACTGTCCGACGACACATGTCCGCTGGAACCGTGTCCCCACTGAGAACGTCCAGGGCCATGTCCACGTGGCCTGCTGTGTCCTGGTGTTGACAGCGCAGCACCAGCTGCACTGCTACTGCTACCGGCACTATGGGAGCAGGCATGGGAGGTGGCACACTCACGTTGACCTACACTAGGTGGTGTTGCTGGCCTACGTCCACATGGCCTACGCCTCACTCCTACCAGATGTTCCAGCACAGAGAGCTCCCGCTCGCGGATTGCCATGCCTCGGTCAAGGATTCCAACCATTTCACCTAATCGCCTATCCAGAACATTAGCAATCTGCTGTTGAGCATTTGCCAATGCCTGGATGTTGTCATTTAGGGTATGGATAGCAGCCCTCTGCAGCCTCTGCCCTTCTCTGTTCTGCCGTTCAGCACGTGCCTGTGCCGCCATTACAGTCTGGAACATGCGTCTGGTGATACCAGCTGCTGCACTCTGTCCTGCAGGTGCATGTCTGCCAAAGGTCCTCCTACGAGCAGCACTGGCCACATGCCTGTTTGGCACATCTGCAGTCATTACACTGACACCATGGTGTGCAGACACACCTTCTGTAGCCACCACACGTTCCTGTTCCACGCTAACAGACGCTGACTGTCTTTCCTCTATGGCCCCTGGTGATGCGGTATGTGTTGGCAGCAGAACTGTGTGCGGGGAAGAGGGGGACATAGCTGGGATGGTAACCATTGGCACAGATTCAGCCCCTGACAACCCTGCCTGTACCTCATGCATATGTTCATCACCGCTAGTATCTGTGGGGACATTAACATCAGATGGACTGCAGGAGGGTAATGCACCTACATCACCTGTGAATGCAAAGAAATACTGTAAAGTACGATAGACACAGACACACACACACACACACACACACACACACACACACACACACACAAACACACACACACACACAAAACCACACACACACACACACACACACACACACACACACACACACACACGCACACACACACACACACACACACACACACACACACACACACACACACACACACACAGACACACACACACAGACACACACAAACACAGACACACACACAAACACAGACACACAGACAAACACAGACACACACAAACACAGAAACACAGACACACACACACACACACACACACACACACACAAACACAGACACACACACAAACACAGACACACACACACAAACACAGACACACACAGACACACCATGCATGTGACTTTTCAGATGGCATACAGCATGCCTGCGATACAGCAGAGGGCATGCAGCTCAGACATTAATAGTGTTAGTAAGCATACCTCCCTGGGGTGCACACTACAGCAAGCAGGTGTCATATCAGTAGCCATGCAGTTCACACAATCATGGTAATATGCATGCATCCTCGTGATACACCATGTGGCCCAGAACAGGATAACAGTACACATGGCTGACGTGACCTTGCCATGTAATCTGCTGACATGTGCATTAAATTGCATACATGTCTGACACAATGGTGTCCTGACACATGTACAGCATCATAATGGGCTTCACATTGCAGTGTTGTGTGTATGCCCTACAGATAGAATGCATGTTTAGCAAATGTGCATGAGCATGGGAGGGTAGTGTGAGCCATCTACATTGCTATACAGTGTGAAGCACAGACACTGTGCCATTGCATGGCATCATGAGGCATCTATGTTGCTGTAGAATGCATAATATGTACACATTGCATAGCCATAACTGCAACACAGTCGTGATGTTCAACAGATCGTATATGGTAGACTTCAGTGACACCTACAGTAGCTGTGCACAGGCATTTAGGTTGTCCAGTGTACCACATCAACTGTATAATCAGTCAACTAAGGCTATAATTGGACCATGTTTGGACAATGTGCAACAGGGTGTATACACATCCCATGTACTGTGTGGCTACATGTCTCTGGCCATCCCCCATGGCCATGTGTGCACATGTGTTGGTCAATTGTGTGGGATAGCCATCTATCTCACATGTCTGTGTTGTCCCATATGACATACACCCATAGATGTCAGATATGTCACACTCCACAGGGCTATGCAGACAATGGGTTGTATGTTTGGTATGTGGGGTATAGGTCATGCGATAGTGTGACAATATTGCAGACAGAACACTACATGTCTGGGACATGTCAGGTGGCACATCACAATGTGTGCACCCAATGCAGGGGCATATGACACAATAGTGACACCTGTGGGCTGCCCACATCACAGCTCACTGTGTGGAACTGTGTGCGTACCACACATGTTGTTCCAATGCATATTACATATGCCTCCATTGTAGAACACCTCCACAGTTGTATGCACGGCTGACCACACATGTCGCAATGACAAGTACTGTGGTTTCAAGTCGATGTATCATTACGTTTGTATATATTGCACATGGGTGGCCTGTGTGAATGAAGGGTGGTGCGACCTGGATATCATGACTGGAACAAACATCAGGTGTGCAAGTATTAACTGGCCACATGGCAAATAGATCTACACTGTAACATGCCTGATACTGATGACAGTCTCACCTGCAACGGACTCATGTCTGTGTGGCACGCCAGTGGTACCTGTATAGGGGTGACACACCAGTATGAACATTATCCATGACTGTATGACAGCCACAGGTTGCACTGTGCATGTGAAGACATTCACCTGTGTAATAGCATATAGTATGCACATTTGTGCATACACAACATAGCATACTGTAGTATGCAGCATGTGTGTCCACATACCTTGCATATGTTGCTACTTTACATAATGTACAGTGACACATGCAACTACATGGGATATAATAGCCATATGTGCAGTACTGACTTACCAGGCAACTCCAGGCTCATTGGTTGGGAGACACCCACCTCCACGATGGCAGCTAGTGTTTCTGGATGCTGTTTCCTGGGTGTCCCTACACTGGCCAGTAGCTCCTCGGTGTGTGTGAGCGGGGGCTGGGTTGGTAGCCCACCACCTGTTCCACCTTGTTCCCTGGCAATTGCAGTGGCATGCTGTTTTGCATGTCGTATCAAGTCCATGCAGTGTCTGCGCACCTGCTGGTAGGTGCGGTTATGGCCACCCACATCGTTCACCCTCCTGCGTAGATCCTGCCACAGGTCATCCCACTGCTGGGCATGCTGTGGCACATGGCTGAACAACAAGTCATAGTTGTCATGGAGCTGTGGGTTGAGGACATCATCCTCCTGGCGGGTGTATGCTGGGAGGCGTGTACGGGGCATTATCTGTAAGACATAATGATAGTGACAGGTCACAGTTTCAGAGATGTACAGAGATATTGCTGCACATACATTTCTATGACATCTACTACATCTGCACAGTTATCTTTGCAAAGCATCATGACACTGACACGACTGAAGTGTTTGTGTCACATACATGTCACACCCATTATGCATTGGATATCATCACCATATATGTGTGTCACCTCATTGCAGTGTTCATACTCCATGTAAATGCTGTCTTGCTGTGGGCATGTCTATTTGCCTGCACTTGTGTTCTTACCTATCTGCACATGCCTGGATGTGTCCACGGTACTGCTGTTGACCTGGATACTGTGTATATGTCACATATCAACACAGACACAGCCATAATGGACTTGAGCAGTGACAATGCACACATACGCATGGACACCTGTACATGCATGTGTTTTGCCATATACATCTACACAGCACTGTACAACTGTTCAACATTCTGCCACGGATCGCCTGTATTGCACATGTGATAGACATGGGACAATGGCTAGTCAGACAACATTTGCAGGGATGGTTATCAACCAAAGCATGTGCGGGCACGGTTTCCAAGCTGTAACAGACAGCCATTATGCCACCGCAAGGTGCATCAGTGCCACATTACTGATCCAGTCAGTTGATAGTACATCTGCCATGCGGCCATCACACCATGTATGACTGGGATGACATGTGCAGCTTTGATGGACAGGTTTGCATGGTATGGCAGGAGTATGTCACATATATGGCACAGGGATCTTTCCAGCCTGTGGCGATCTTAGTATTAGGACGGTGGCTGTCCATGACATATGTCTTATAGATCAGGATATGGACATGTAGCATGTCCATCATCATGGTGTAGCAAATGTCTTTCTGCAAGGTAGACAGCATGCTGCATAGTGGAGGTGAGGATTGTGAAGGCTGGTATCGCACATCCATGCATAGCCATTACCCCGTAAAGGTGGTATGTGATCCAATATTAGTCACCACAGTGCTGTATATGCCTGTCCAGTGATCTCCGTGCTCATGGATGGCACCCTGACATTGACATGGGTACCTCATATGACTACCTAAGGGGCCTGGAGACGTCACCAAGTCGGGGGGTGCACTGCACAGCACCATCCCTTACACAGTGTCCATAATGTTGACCACAGCCTAGGTAGTAGTTTATGGGTACAGGGATGTTCACCTAGTGGTGATAATGCTGGTATCATCCATCAGACTGTGCACATATGTCACACACCTCACCCACACAGCCCATTCTGTATGTTGTTCACAACACTGACACAGCTATACTGATAGGTCATGGCCATTCACAGCCTTACATGCACAGATGCCTAACATTTGTCTGTGTGGTATGGGCTACAATGAGGGTGGGGTACAACACATTAACCCTGTTCTACTGTAGCTGGCACTGGTGTGATGTGCACATCACTCTTGCACCTTTTGTAGTTGTGAGTCTGTCAACAGGCCACTGGTGGAACACTCCTGTGACATGCAAAGGTATTTGTAATCAAATATCCGTGCTGTCTTGTACATCTGTACTGCTAACATCTACAGTGCTAATTGTTCATGGACATGCACACCATACTCAGCAGGGTTATAGTGCGGTGCCACCCATAATGACTGTCATCACCACTTGTGGGTTGATATTATCCAACACCCTATCTGTATTGTATGGTCATGCTAGGCACTTGTTCAGAACATGTGAGCATGTCATGAGCTACTGATTACTATAGCACCCATTCCACACCATTTCCCACAGGTACACTGGCTGTCCTACACTTCCCAGCTTGCTTATGGTACAACAGCTGTTGTACACACATAACGCACATATCCTGTGGGACATGGTTGTATATACAGGCATGTCCAACTGTCACGTACCAGTGCTACTGCCTGTCTATATGAGGGATATGTCATACATGTGGCAATAGAGCAATTGTCTCATGTACACATTCAATGTTCACCTCCCAACATACAACACTACAGCCTGTGGGGGATGCACTTCTGCAGCCATGCTGGGGGCATAGCTCTCAAGTGTACCTCATTACAAGGCATTACCTCATTTGGGGTTCTAAAAGGTGCATGATCCTCAAGGTTCCACATTGAAAGGGTCTGTCACACATTCATTGTTGGAAATTGTTTACCTGCTAGCCATGGCTAAATAGATGGGAATCATATTAATTCATTAGAATATCTTTTTTATACTTAAAACCAGCCTATTTTAGCCATCACATGCCCTTCCTAAGCCAGTTGTAAGTGCTCCACATTTTGCCCATTTGTCACACAGTATGAGGGCTAATGTTCCTCATTTTGGGGACAGGAGGTTGACAGCTATGACTGGGGGTAATGCTGTCACCAACCCTGACTGCACCTGACAGTCATTTGGGGATGTGTAACATTCACAACACAGCCCACCCATCACATAGTCTCACATGATCTACACCACTGGCCACACCTATGAGGACAACTTGTGCAGTACGTCTCCATACTCACTGTAGGCACCAGAGGTAGCCCCCATCATGGACAACATCACCAGCTTATAGCCCACAGACTCATGTGTGCCCATCACATACAGCCAATAGGGAGTTATAACATTCACAACACACCAATCATAGATGAATCTGTAGGGAGTCACACTGCAGTTCCACACAGCAGGCTACACAAGGCGATAGTCACTTAGATCTTGCTGTCGGGTAACTGCTTCTGCAACATAACCTATGCACCCATGCCACACCTCACCAGGTACGATGTGACTGTCATTCTCCATGTTAGTGTGACTGCCCTGTGATGCCACTTCACAGACTACGTGTGCAGGGACATGCAATAGCTCACCAGTCTTATAGCCCTGAGGGTGTGGGCCAAGCCCTGGGGAGCATTTTGCATTCGTCTGGACAGGATACCACTGTACAACGACTGACTGTGTCACTTCAACAGTTGCCTATGCTCCTATTGTCATTCCACAGGCATCTGGTATCTGTCCGCTTAGACTGACCTGGTCAACCACAATGCTGTGGTACAGATGACTTGCACCTGTCAGCCCTGGGAGTACAGCTCACATGTAAGGCTGTTGCTGCTTCTATACTGCCTGTCTTGCACAGTTTGCAATAACTGTCACCGGCAGGATGGGAACTGGCAGGCACGTGACACAATGCTTGCATCTTCCTCTGTGACGCATGCAGGCAAGGCACACCTTATAATGCACCACTCAAACATCTCTGCAGTGACTGGGACCTGCCTCTAGGCTCTGCAGAGCACACCTACAATGACAGGTTATAGACAGACCATACCTTTCAGGCACATACCTGGCCGGCACACCCACAGCTGAGGGGTTCCCATATCCCACTATGTTTTGCACACATCCTGGCAAGTTACTTAGCACAATGCATCAGAGGTGCTCCATGTGCAACTAACTGTGACCGGGACCGCTATACACATTGTAACAAGCTACAGAGTCAACATCATACCCCACGGTTAACATAGGTTCATAGGTTCATAGGTTTATACTAGGCTAACTGCCCTAGGGCATTTATAAGCCTAGCCCAAAGTTATGTAACTACGCCCCTTATGTTAGAAATACTGTGCCCATTAGTTTGTTGTGCCTCTGTCCAGTAGTGACACAGAGATGATTCCCAGGGTAAACCTACGATCTCCCATCCACCGGTCAAGATTTCTCTTGAACAGAACCAGCGAGGTGCTCTGCCTCACATGGACCGGGATTTTATTCCACAGCATGGGGAGTCTCTGGGTGATAAATCTATCCCTCCAGCACATCCTATTTATATCCATGCTAAGGTTTAAGTCCCTTGCTCTAGTGGTTTTGGTGGATTTCGATTTTTTGAGGTGGAACATGTCCATTAATTCCGGGTTGGTCATGGCCTTGTATGTCAGGCACAGGTCACCTCTGAGCAGACGGTATGCAACTGAATAGAGTTGGAGTTTCTTCAGTCTGGCAGCATATGACAGGTTTTGGAGTCCCTTTATCCTTTTGGTGAGGAACTTTTGGAGTCTCTCCAGTTGCTGCAGGTGTCGGGTGAGATACATCCCGAATGGGGCATTGTACTCGATCATTGGTCTGATAAGTGAAGAGTACAGGGGAACAATGACCTCACTTGATCTGGATGTGAATCCCTTCATGATCAGGTGGGCAATGTAGAAGGTCTTTCGAACCACTTTAGCAATGTGAGCGTCAAACGAGAGGCCACTGTCAACCTGGGTTCCCAGGTCCCTGATAACCTCTTCTGTGCTTAGTGGGTTACCACCTATATGGTAGCTTGGGGTTAACTTGTTTTTCCCGAAGGGTATGACTATACACTTTTTTGCGTTTAACTTCAGGCCATGGCTCTGGCACCAGCTATCAGTTTCCGTGAGACCCCTCTGAAGGATGTCTGTGTCCGATGTACTATCCACTATGGCACCCAGTTTGCAGTCATCCGCAAACTTTGTCAGCCATACTCCTCCTATGTTTGCCTGTACTTCTGAGAAGTAGATGCCGAACAATAGGGGGCCAAGGACTGAGCCCTGTGGGACTCCACTTGTAACCGGCTTGGAGTCTGACATGGCTCCAGCAACTCTAACCCTGTGGGTTCTGTCCTTTAGCCAGTTTGCAACCCATCTTGTGACATATGGGTTTACATTTAAGCTGGTAAGTTTCTCTATAATACCGAGTGGGGTATTGTGTCAGCTTTGCAAGGTCAAGGTAGGCTGTATGGACTACCTTTCCTCATCAATGGCCTTGGTGACTGTTTTGAAGAAGTCGACCAAGTTCAAAGGCAAGATCTGCCCTTGACAAAGCCAAACTGGGTTGGGTCCAAGGTCTGCAAGTCCCCTATGTCCTTGTTTATGAGTTCCATTATGATCCTCTCCATAGCTTTGCAGACCACACTTGTTAAGCTTATGGGGCGGTAATTACCAGGGTCCGTAGAGGCACCGCCTTTGTGGAGTGGGACCACAGTTGCCGTCGCCACTCCTTGGGCACATATCCTGTGGTGAGGCTAAGATTAAACAGCTGCCTTATGTGCGGGTTTAGTTCTTCATTGAGTTCATGTAGCACACAGCGGGGACCCCATCCGGTCCCATTGATGCTGTGTTTTTAGCTTTAGAGAGAGCAGCTTTCACCTGCGCATTTGAGATGTCTGGGAGGCTACTCTCAGTTGGGATAGTTATCTCTCCTTTTGGGGGGGAGGGGGGGGTGAAGTTTGCGCTGAACCTGTCTGCCAGTATGTTGGCAATGTCTGTGGGTTCAGTGATTCTTGTATCATTTTGGACTAATTCTGAGCATATCTGGGAGTTTCCACCCAGGTTTCTGACAAAGCTGAAGAAGGCCTTATGATTGTCTTTTGAATCTATGGCAAGTTTTCTCTCAAACTTGGCCTTGGGTGATTTTATGAGGGATCGTAGTTTCTTGCTAGTGCTGATCAAAGATGCCTTCCTTTTTGGGATTTTGCTCTATCATGTAATAGCTTTCTCCTCTTATTGTAAAGTTTGTTTATGGCTGGGGTCCACCAGACTGGACGTTTGCCCTTGGTGGAAAGAGTCTTGGTTTTATTTGGGATTGCCTGATCCATGCAGTCCTGAAGGTGTTCATAGAAGGCATTTGTAAGGGCTTCCCCAGCTTGGGTTGTGGTTTCCATTGGCTCGGGGGCCTTGAAGGATACCACACCTGTCTTGAGTAGTGTGAAGTTTGCTTTAAAGAAGTTCTTCACTGTGGTCTTTTTTCTTTGGGGTGGGGGCGGGATGTGGATTTCTAGTGAGATTAGTTTATGATCTGATCTCACCAATGAGGGATATACTTCCGGTGTGGAGCATTTTGTCCCCATGTTCGTGATGATGAGATCTAGTATATTTTCTCCTCTTGTGGGGACGGTGACTAGTTGTTCCATGGCATTTGAATTTATGAACTCCAGGAACCTTTGGGCTAGAAAGTTTGGGCTTGAGTAATGTTCTCAGTCTATATTCGGGTAGTTGAAGTCACCCAATATGATGGTGTTTGGTGATACATTTATACCCTCCAGTGTCTTCAGGAAGGCTGTGTGGGTTTCCTGAGTTTGAGAGGGTGGCCTGTAGCATGCTACAAATTGTAGAGCAGTTTTGCCTATGGTTAATTGCACCTGGATGGTTTCCGATGCTTCGTGCGTAGCCACCAACCTGGAGGTGTGGGTATCCTTGATGAATATGGATACACCCTCCTTTTGTGGTGTGGTCTGGATTTTGGGGCTGGAGCATGATATGAGATGAAACCTGATAGTGCCGGGTGCTCTCAGGAGCTTTGAACCAGGTTTCAGTCACAGCACAGACATCGATGTTCTCCATACTGAGAAGGGCCTCGAGTGCGTGCATTTTGAGATTTAGACTTCTGGCATTGAGCAGCATTACCCTTAGTTTCTTCACGTTTTTGTTTTCTAGGGTGGTAGGTTTAGAATTTGAGCCTTGCCTAAAAAAGGCACTATGGGGGTGGCAAGAGCCTTAGCCAATATCCGGAATTCCAAGGGTGACAGGTGCAAGCCATCCCTTGCGAAGCAGCGTGGCTTGTCGGGCATGTCATCCCAGGCAGAGAGGCACTGGATCCCCTTTGAATGACACCAGAAATTAAGCCAATTGTTAAAGCTGATCATCTTGTCACTATATTGTAGCATCATTCTTGGTGAAGGAAGGATACTGCTCAGGGTCAGGGTCATACCTGCCTGGGCTACATAATCAGAGAGCTCCTCTATGTCTCTTTTCATGTAGTCCAGGGAGGTACGTCTCAGGTCGTTCACACCAGCAAGGACAATGACTGTGTCATACTTGTACTTGCCGTGGAGTCCTGAGTGCTTGTGTTATGTGGCGGATTCTAGCGCCCGATAGGCAGCTTACCGTGACCTTCTCCTTGTTCAGCCTGGTGAGTGGGACGTCAGTGTGTCTGACTATGGAGTCACCTATGACAAGTATGTTTGGTGTTGTATTTGGCCTTAAGGGCAGTGACTGCTTTGCACACTGATTTTGTTGTTTATGTGTTGTTTGTGTGGTGTATTGAGTTTGCAGTTGCTTGGGTGTCTGCTTTGGAGGCCTCTGCTGTTTAGGTAAATTTTACTCAGAGCCTCAGTATGTCTTAGTGTGTTTATGTGTTTGATTCAGTGGTGTGGTTGAGTTATGTGAGACTGGTATTGTGGTGTGTGTAGTTGCCTTCTCCTCCTGCCTGGTCTTGCCAGTCCTGAGTTGAGAGAGCTCAGCCTCCAGTTTGGCTAAATAGCTGCATCTCTCTTAAGTGTTAGTGTTACGTGGGAGGAGGAGAGGGTTGTCCGTGTACATGAGGCAATTGTAACATTGTCTCAGAATTCCCAGATTCACCAACTGGGCAGGAGAGGATGCCAGCATCTGACCCTTCGACATGCTAGAAAAATTTATGAGTTGGTATGAGACAGAAAAGTAGTGGGCTTAGCAGGGAAGTGGGCACTCTTGGGGGGTTTTGCTAGTGAGAGATTTGTATAATATAGGAGTGCTTGACCTGCAAAGAGAATGCTTATAAGACAAGGGATATGCTTATAAGACAAGTGCTGAGCTTTTTGAGAAGAAAAAGCTATTTGGAACAAGTGCTGCACTTTTTAGTGAAGGTGTAAACTGTTTAGGTTCCTAACAGAGCAGTTCTAAGGGAAAAATTGAAGAACAGACTTTCTGGAGCCAGAAAGAGTTTAACCTTGTTTAACCAGCGCTGCCCGATGCTGCTCTAGTGGCAACTCCATGCTAAATCGCGCTAAAGCACGTTAAAGTGTGCTTGATAGCAGGGGCTGGAAAGAAGCAGGAATAGACCCAAAACGGACAATAAAACTACAGTTTCATACCTTCTTTGTTGGTATATTGGACAGTGGGCCTCAGACATCTACTACTGATGTGTGACGGATGAACACTACCCCACACTTCACTGGGATAGCCACTCATGTGCCGACACATCCATGAGTCATAACCTCCGCTCTGCTGGATCAACCCATACACACCACCTCCAAGACCTACATTAACCTTGGCATGTACACTACCACCATGTGACTGGTGTTACACACCTGGGGTTATCCCCTCATTGATGGATTCCGAACATATGCTAAGCAACCTTGTTAGCCACATCCCGGCACCACACCCATCACAGCATACACAGTACATGAGTACTACAACACCTACTACAGACGTCTGCTGACAGCGGTTGTTAACGTCATGACACCCATGCAGATGGACAATGCACATACAAATGCTGACACATACCCCAGTGCACTTCATTAGCATGTACACAACTGCATGAATCATGCTATTCCACACAGAGCCATGATGGTACACACCAGATAACAGACACCACTCTGATGGTCATGTTCCATGGACATATGATGTACGACAACAGGTGTAGGCTGTTGCACAGTGGTGTACATTCCCATGGGTGGGGTGGCTCACTGGTCAGCCATGGTGGGGCCACAGGGTCCGTCATCACATACTCCAAGACTAGCTATGTAAACATGACTGCCACACATTCCGGGGTGTACCACCAGGCATTATGGTGGTATGTCAGTAGTCGATGGCAACACCCACATCTGCAGTCACATACAACAGTCACTCAGGAACATTACAGACCCAGGTGATGTTGGCAACATGCTGGAGGATGGATTCAATGCTGACATTACACCCTCTCACTCACTACAGGGCCACAATCCATACATGAACATTGTGGTGTCCCTGTGGTCACACCTACACATTACTGACCTACACTCTATATGTCCTGGGACACTGGCCCCATGTCACCTTCCAACGTCCCAGGCTGTGATGTCCACCAACGTCTGAATCACGTCTCCCCACTAGGCCACCATATTCAGTAATAGCCTTGTTTCAGACATTGTAGCCCCTGAATGGCACACAGCAGCATTTATCAAACTACACACAGGTGGCACCACAATGCACAAGTGGGACTATTGTGTTACACACTTGACTGGACTGTTCTGCATGGCTATGGGGCACATCATCAAGGACGTCATTCACAGAGACATTGTTGGGCTCCCGTCCTTTGTTGCCACCCGGGTTGGGCTTGTTAGGGCCAGAGCATGGCCTCTACACATGGTGGACTCCTTTCATACAGTTACCAGGGCAGTTGCTGATGGTACGGGAGT
This sequence comes from Protopterus annectens, assembly GCF_019279795.1. Taxonomy (NCBI): domain Eukaryota; kingdom Metazoa; phylum Chordata; order Ceratodontiformes; family Protopteridae; genus Protopterus; species Protopterus annectens. The sequence goes on from NC_056726.1 coordinate 1,691,188,571, forward strand.
CCACACATCCTACATTGTCCTCTCATTGCCTTTCAGCACCATTCCCCATTCTGGTATTGACAACATACACATCCACCTACACATCGTACCCTGTGTCTCAGGATGTTATGCTATGTGGCTCATGGACAGGACACACAGTGAGGCCAGCATACCATAGTACCTACTACATGTCAGGTACATTTGGCATACCACAGTCCTCAGTCATAAGGCCCCTCATGTTCAGTATATGCTTCCCTGCGGAACAGGCTAGCACAGGGGACTTTCCCTGCCTAGCTTTCCAACCCCTGCATACAAAGCGCCATGATTGCTCTACCAGCTGATACTGACTCCTTCCATATGGGTGTCGCTGTGACAGATACATAATATGACTATCATGGCATCAGGCCGCATGACACAGGGTGCATACACATCACCTTTGCATTACACCATTCACCCACTGACTATCACATGGATGGTAGTCCCCTACATACATATCACATTGTACATGTTTGCAGTACACACATATGTCGCACCTACTCCTGTGGTTACCGTATTGCCACTGTGGCGTGGATATCCTTCTATGTGGCCACACCTATCTGTACTGGGTGTGTAGCTGGTACATAGGCACCCATTGTACCTCTGAACTCATGACATCTACATACATTCAAGGTTACACCACCCCATTTAGGGTGTACCTTACACAACAGCTACAGCTTTACATGCCACAACATTAACACACCATGACATTTACTGAGCTCAGACAGTTTAAATATGCGGCTGCACTACGGACACCACATCTGTACACATTTGCATACTACATACTCAGGGGTGACCTTTGCTGATCAGACAGGGCCCATGTCCACAACATTATTAATGGATATACTCCTCATACGTGACATAAGCAGAGGCCACTGTGAGCAACATGCTCATGGATATGTGCACACACGCCACAGTGAGTGGGATGTGCTTGTGGGTTACATTCCCAAACCAGACACTCACCATGCTTTGGAACATAGATCCTATGTACATCACGCAGGGACACTCAGTAGCACTGTTCATGTGATACCTCCCTTGGTGGTTGGGAGACACATGTAGGCCTGGGATCACTGCAGTGGCTGTACTGTGCAGAGGTGCAGGTGACACATGGCTCTGCTTTTCACAGGACACTACCCTAGAGAGGTGCCACTAGTGTGAACACTGTAGTTGTGCTTACACATGGACTTGCCAGACTGTATAGTACCCCACTATGCACCTGTGAAGCTATTACATGTCCTTTGTGCATGGTTACTTGGTAGCCCTTCCATTTAGATTAGCTATCATGCTATTACAATGTCCCATGCCTACAAGCCATATGTATCCTGTTATTGTACATACCAATAGGCGATACCTGTGGTATGCATGATATGCCTGTTATGCTGTGTAGAATATCTGTCATATCTACCTATAATACTATACATTACACATATTTCACATAGTATCCCATAATGCAAAGCATACTTGCATAGCGGGACCACCTTAGATATGTCATTAACGTTATATGCCCATACACATGCGTGCTGTGACAGTATATCAACATATACTATCCCCTGCTATGGCACGTCCTTGTTGGACATACCCTACCACTGACGGTGGGTTGTATGGAATTGTTCTGTTTAACCACCTCATGTAGCATCCCTTGTGGTGTCTGTACTGTCTACCTTGTGTCCCACTGCTGGTTCTACAAGCATTAGTATGCTCAGCAAGACATCACTACATAAATACCTTTCCCCACTTTATGCATTGCGGACACGTTTAATTAATGCAAACCAGGCTATACATACAGTACAACTAATTAATACAGATCATGCTATGCATAACCTTACATATCGGGCGTTCTACATACCTTGTTGTCGTTACGGCATTTCGTTTCTATCTCTCTCACAGTGTTTCAACTGGTATTCGGTATGAGCATACGGTTTGACTGTCTGGCAAGTCATCTTTATATACGTCGATACCTGTAACATGTGGATTCATCCCGCCAATTGGTGTTCCTGAGTGACTAATTACTTGCATATCAGCTGTGCAGCTACTCCATTCACCAATTACGCAGCAACAATGGGGTATAATTGGATTCTCCACTTGGGCGTTGCCTATTTGCCCTACCTTCGGGGAGACGGTCTGTATTGTGTTTTGTTATGTGTAACTGCAACTGCTATGCATGGAGACAAGTATACTTTGGATTCATGTCCCCCGTGGATTGTGTGTGACAGGTAGAGTATTTGGTTCAACATGTGGGTGCACCTGTCATCCCAACATCTGATAACAGAGTATTGCAAACGAAACCTGTAACATGGCTGTTTGTTCCATTATACAACGCCTGAAATTTTGCATGACGCCTTTAATTGTGTCTCTCACACGGTATGTTGAGGGTTTTGCAGTTGTAATTGACTGACTGGACGTTTGTGCTGCTATTAGTCTGTATTGCTTTAGTTTCTAGTGTGGGTGATGTCGGTGGGTGTACGTAGCATATACAGGTTTGTGGGCCTTGCATTTCTACATAATCCATACATATGTGTGTGGGCTCCGTCCCTAATTAGAGAGCTAACAGTTAGTAGACTTATGTTACGGGATTGTACATTGGGGCATTGTTAATTGGTTTCTATATCGTCTGCAGGTGAGCTTGCTACTGGTATACCTCCGTAATTGCAGCGATATATCAAGGGATATGTGTAAGTGACAGCTATCCCTTGTATTTCTGTCCCAGATATTTGCAGTCATTGTGGTTGTGTTGGTAAAAGAGCCTGTTTGCCATGGGTTGCCACCTTTTCATATGGTCATTGTTGGACACTTGCGGGACACACAGCGGTGTTTACAGGCCAACACGTAGCCACGGTCAGTACACAGGTTAGCACATACTTTTATCCTCAATACATACCTATTGTTGTGTGACTTTGGCTACTTATCATATTGCATGTAACATTTACATTTCTTACACACAGGCATAACTATTAAATATGACTGTTACATTATATATGGGACATATTTATGTCTTACCATCTCTGACATTTGCCCTTTGTACTGTTTTATGTCAGGACAAACCTGCCCAGGGTGGGGCTGTCCCTCCTACTGTGGGACAGGTAGTAACTGTATGCCTATGGCTAGCTATAACCACACCTACCGTACTGATCTGCCTCTGACTTGGCACTAACAAACATGTTGCGGACACACACACACACACACACACACACACACACACACACACACACACACACACACACACACACACATTACAGTCACACAGAGACGCACACGGCACCCTCAATGCACACTTACACAGACTACAGCACTCACAGACACAGTTGAACACAGTACCTATGTGGACCACAACACCGGCAGTGGTGACTCACTGTCCCTTCATATCATCATACTATTACTCGCGGCTGTACTGTTCCAGTACTGTGTTCTATCGGTCTTTCAGCCTTGTGGTTACGCATGTCGGTATGTTACACATTCCATGGTTGGCGGTATCCTATTTGTTTGTACCTCCAAGGTGTTATGAATGTCGCTGAACTATCTATTATATTTGCAGATATCGCTGAATCCATCTATATCACCATATATCACTCTATTGCCCTTTCTATCTGTATTATGTATATGCATATGTGTACATATATATATATATATATATATATATATATATATATATATATATATATATATATATATATATATATATATATATATAAATATCTGGCGGGGAACGTGACAGGCACACAGCACCACCATATGCTGTAAGGCTCATGTACTGTTCAGGTGTTCATAGGTTCATAGGTTCATACTAGGCTATCTGCCCGAGGGCATTTACAAGCCTATCCCATTGTTTTGTGGCTTACGCCACCCCTTTAGTATGGGGAACTATACCCATTATTTTGCTGTGCCTCTGTCGAGCAGTGACACTGAGGTAATCCCTGGGGTATATCTGTGATCTCCCATCCATTGGTCAAGATTTCTCTTGAACAAGGCCAGCGAGGTGCTCTGCCTCACATGTACCGGGATTTTGTTCCACAGCATAGGGAGTCTTTGGGTGATGAATCTATCCCTCCAGCACGTCCTATTAATAGCCGTGTCAAGGTTTAAGTCTCCCGCCCTTGTGGCTCTGATGGATCTAGATGTTTTGAGGTGAAGCATATTCATCAAATCTGGGTTTGACATGGCCTTGTATGTTAGGCAAAGGTCACCTCTGAGCAAGCGGTAAGCGACTGAATAGAGCTGGAGTTCTTTCAGTCGGGCAGCATTCCGTGTTCCACTGGCTGTTGTGTTTACAATGTTTGAGGGCTGCCTATGTAGGAGTCACACATTGGGCCACCTATACATTACAATTTACAGGTGGTCATGTTTGTGTGCCATCCATTTTACTGTGTGTGCAGGTGGAGAGGTGTCAGTCCATAGGGGCCTACACTGTCAGAGTATGTGCTATACGTTCCCTCTTTGCCAAGGCGTAGGCATATTGGGCATGCCTCCGTCTGCCTACTGGGGCTGGCACAGTGTGTTCATGGTCTGAATCCCTCTGTGCCTGTAATGGCCTTGGCAATTGAGGTGGGCTATGAGGGCCTTCACCATTTTGTCCCTGCTGCAGCTGCTTCCGCAGGATCATATTATGTAGCATGGCACATACTATGATGATGTGGGCACACGTGCCTGGAGAGTTCTGCAAAGCTCCACCAGATGTATCCAAGCACCAGAACCGTGGTTTCAGCATCCCCAACACACACTCTATGATGATTCTGGTTTGTGCGTGTGCCTCATTATGGCGTTCTTGCATGGGTGTGTGTGTGCATTTCTGATGGGAGTCATCATCCACAGCTCCAGTGCATAGCCAGCATCCCCCACAAGATGGCCATGTGGGATGTCCCCCCTGACAAATACCTGATACAGCTGTGAGGCATGCCAGATATGGGAGTCATGGTAGCTTCCAGGGCTGCCAGCACACACATCCATGATAATGCCCTGGGCATTGCACATGACCTGGCAGTTGATGGAGTGGAATCCCTTGCGGTTTAATTAGCGCCTACCATGCTCACCGGGTGGTGACTTGATTTGTATGTGCGTGCAGTCTATCACACCCAGTACCTCCGGGTAGTGTGCCACGGTGGAAGTGGCATATTGCTGGCCAACTCCTCCTGAGTTCTGGGAAGTATATCTGCTCATTGGCATGTGGTAACATGGCATCCAGGAACTGGTGTAGTACCCTGGATGCTGATGCCTGTGAGATACCCATTATATCTCCAGTTGGCCTTTGAAAGGTACCTGTGGCCAGTATTCGCAGGCTTACACATACCGTGTCCACTGGGATGGGTTCCCTCTGTTGTTTCTGGTTCTCAGGCGTGGCCAGCACAGCTCCACTATTTGCTGTAAGATGTCCCTGTCCACCCTGTAACGCTCTACTATCTTCAGGTCATGTAGCCCCTGGTAGGTTACCCTTGGTCTGAACACTCTCCTTCTCCTCCGAGGCCTGCGGTGGTTGTCGGCATCATCCTCCACAACACCATCAGTCTCTAACACATGCTGATGAATCACAGCTATGGCAGCTCCCAACATGTACATTTTAAAAGTTCCCCGTGTGTTTACACCTATGGTGCGGTGTTTGGGAATACACAGGTGTGTGTTGGGTGCTTTCACACTTTATACTATTGTGCTGTGAACACCGATGATGTCATAGGGTGTGTATGTACGATCGTAGCTACAGGGTATCTTATGTGTTTTACTGCCGGGACTACTATTGTGGTGCCTTTGGTGTTGAATTACATTTGCCTGCCATGGATTACCTCTTGACCTTCCCTTTACATTTCTACACGTTGCACCTACCATTTTCTTTTTTTTTTTTCAAAACAGGTTTATTGTTTTAACATATAAGAGAAATATCATAATAATTTTATACAAGTAATTAAAAATAGGTATTATTATAATATTCAACAAAACAACTAAAGTATTTACAAAGGCATCCACTACAATCAGATCAATTAATTAAACTAAAATACCATGCTATTGAAATTAAAATTTTTTTAACAAATTTGGTAAATTATCCCATACAATAAAATAAGATGTTTTTCTATTTGTTCTAGTCCTAATTGTGTTTATTTCCATATGGCACACTATATTCATAACATTTTTAAATTCATTGAACGAAGGAGGTGTATCTGAAATCCAATTTCTAGTTATTATTTTCCTAGCCACTGCTAGAATAGACCATAACAAGGGAAGCTTAACCTTTTTAACACTTTGAGGTACAGGTGTATTGAATAATATAAGAGATTTAGAAATAATGAAATTATCTGTAAAAAGAACCTGCAAAAATTCATTAATTGACTTCCAGTATTCTTTCAATTTTATACAGTCATAAAACATATGAGCCCAGTCAGCATTAATTTCTACATTACATCTCTTACATAGATTATCTTTATTATTTATTTTATTCATCATCAAAGGTGTATAAAAGATCTATGTAAAAATTTCCATGTATAAAGTCTTCAGACAATGGAAGACGTAGTTCTATAAGCAGATTCCAATATATATTGTTTATCTTGTTGATTTGGAGGGTCCCCATTAATAGAAGTGAAATAATTCCAGTATGAATCTACACTGTAAAAAGTTTCTTGTCTGATAACTTTATGTATGTATGAAAGTTTACCTTTATCAGAAACTTTATGTTGTAAATTTAATATCAAGTAATTAATCAGTGTTGGAATAGATTCTTTAACAGTTATAGACATTAAATCTATTTTATTAATGAGATGTTGTCTAAAGGTCTGAACCTCTAACCAGCAAGTTTCTCTTAGATCAAATTCTTGTTTTAAGAAATCTAGATTTTTAACTTTATTATCAGATATCAACTGATACCAGTACTTTAGATCATTATCTATAGCTAAATGAGTTCCTTCAGAAGTAGATGACAAAAGCATACTCTGAGTATACATTATAGGAAATACAATAAAATTCCATTCCCTATACTTAGGGTGCATGAATATAAAGTTACGATAACTAATAATAATATTTAATGGGTAACAAACCATATGTTTAGGTGTAATAGGTGAAGTACAAAATTCCTTTAGTAACCATAACATGGAGTTATTTACAATCATATTTTTATGTGTTAAGGAGATTTTCATGAAGTGTATACTAATTAGCTCCCAATAATCTTTCCATTTTGTGACATATGACTGATCTATTAATAAAGTAATAACTTTTACAATAGAAGAGATAGTATATAAATTAAAGTCTGGAAAAGAAATACCCCTTGAGACCAGCTATTAGTATGTTTCTTTAATGCAATCCTAGGTCTATTAGGTGCCCATAAGAAATTTAACATTAGTGTGTTCAGTTTCTTGATAATTATTTTTGTAGGTGGAAGTATTATTGATTGTATTAAGTATAAAATCTTGGGGAATATTATCATTTTAATAATTGTAAGTCTCTCCTCCATAGTAAAATACATATTATTCCAGGTATTAATAGATTTTGTATATTAAGAAAACAGGTATTATAATTATTATATATAATAGATTTAATATCTTTAGATAGTATTATACCTAAATAAGTTATCTGACCTGAATTGGGTACATATTTAGTAAAATCACTAATGAGAATATTTTTTTTGCGTATATATAGGTAGTATTTTAGTTTTTTCTTCATTGAATATTAAACCAGAAATACTTTTAAAATTCATCATGTTATCAAATAGAGACTGTATAGAAGAATTAGATCCTGCTGATGTAATTAGAACATCATCTGCAAAAGTTGAATTTTGGATGTTGTATTTTCATCTATTTCAAAACCCTCTATGTCAGTACTGTTTCTGATCAAATTAGCCCAAGGCTCCATTACTAAAGTGAATAATAGTGGAGAAAGTGGACATCCTTGTTTTGTACCTTTAAGAATGGGTATTTTTGTGAAACATATGTTCCTACCTTAATATAAGCCAACGTTCCTTTGTATAAATGTTCAATTAGATTTACAAATGCATCCGAGAAGTTTGTGCACTTCATTAAGGTAAACAGATAGTCCCAACTTACTGAATCAAATGCTTAACTTATATCAAGACTAATAAGTGTTAAATCTTTCTTTTTCCTATTTGCAAAATCTATTAATGTTAAAGTTCTTCTTATATTATCAAAAGTATTTCTATTTACAATGAAGCCTGTCTGATCTATATCTATAATGCCGGGAATGATTGTCTTCAATCTATCAGCAAAGATATTCATAAACATTTTATAATCAACATTAAGTAATGAGATGGGCTGATATGAAGAACATCTAGTTGGATCTTTATTAGGTTTTAAAATTGGTGAAATAAATGTATATTGCCAAGATGGGGGGGGGTTATTAACTCAGTTTGGGCCAAAATAAAAACCTTATGTATTAATGAATATGTATTTTTAGAAAGGATTTTATATATCTCTGGTATAATACCATCATTACCCGGTGCTTTGTTTGATTTAAGCTTATTTATTTGTGTAATAACTTCTGTATATGAAATACTCTTGTCCAATAGTTTAATCTGTTGTTTATTAAGCTTTTATTCATATTTGTGGTTATAAACTCCTTTATTTTATCTTTAGGTTCTATGTTAATATTATTATGGTTAATTTTGTGAAAGTGATTTCTAAATTCATCTAGTATTTCTGGTATACTAGAAACATTCTTCTTTTTCCTTAGAGAAAAGATTTCTTTGATATGGTTTTGTTTATTCAACCTTTTTGTTTTATTTTTAAGTCTATGTAAGTATTTGGGGCTTATTGAATAAGACAAAAACTTGTATTTCTCTAAAGTTATTTTAACTTTATGACTTAAAATGTCTTTGTATTTCTCATTTAGTTTGTTTATTTCTTCAATAACTATCTTGTCCATAATATTTTCTTTATTATTATGTTTATAAGAGTCTAATTTACTTTGAATATCTAACAATTCCTTATCCCAAGATTTCATTTTATTATTATACAATCTGATACTTTGTCCATATAGATATGATTTTAAGGCATCCCAAACATAAACAATGGAGACTTCAGGAGTGTTATTTATGTCTAAAAAATGTTTTACTTCTGAAAGTATATATTCTTTATAGTCTTTTAGTTGAGTTAAGTATGCTGGTATCCTTTTGATCTGAACATTATGAGTATTTTTATCATGAATTCAAAAACAATTGAATTATGATCAGATATAGGACATGAAATGATTTTGGAATTAATTAAATCTGTTACCATCTGGTTAGAAATAAAGGCCCTATCTATTTTTGAATAAGTTTTGTATCTGTTAGAAAAAAGGTGTATGGTAATGATTTTGAATCTATCTGATTATTAATATCATTCAAATGATAAGAATTAGCAAAATCCTTTAAATGTTTTGCATTAGATGTAATTCTTCTCTTTCCTATAGTGGTAGTATCACTTTCATGTAGTATACAATTAAAGTCACCAGCTAAAATAATATCTCCTATAGAAAATGATATGATCTTATCAAGATGATGTTTCACTGTATTAATACCAATTCCAGGTATCCAATATACATTAATTAAAGTGTAAGTCTTCCCATTAATTTGTATTGTAACCATACAAAACATTCCTTTGTCATCCTGATAAGACTTAATGGTTTTAGGAATGGGCATACTTTTATTCCATAAAATAGCCACTCCTCTTTTTTCTGAGTGTGCTCTGAACTAACCAATACTGTATATTTGTTTGTGGCTAGTTTATCAATATCTTTTTTTTCAAGAGATGGGTTTCTTGTAGGAAGACTAAGTTGGCCTTATGTAAATTAATGTATCTTATTAGGCTTGCCCTTTTACATGGATTATTCAATCCATTAATGTTTAAAGAAATTCCTTTTAAAGATGTCATTTGGCATTTTAAAACTTAAGAATCTTATGATCAAAATAACAAATAACAAGATAAGTAATGTTACATCTCCTCCTTTAGGTGTACCTTTAAATATAGCTGTATTTATTGAATCTCTTATGGGATTTCGTATAGGATTCAATTTTGTTTGTAGTGACATTGAATGTACAAAATATATTGTGGATGTCAAAACTATATACAAATAACAATGAACAAGTGAAAATAATGTAAGGATTAAACCTTGCATCCAGCCTGGAGTTATAAACTCCAACTTAGAGTAGTATTTACCACTGAAGTTAACCCCTACCCTAAGCAGCAGTCGTCAGCTACCACCTTATCAATTTAATACTAGTTATATTTAACTGAAGTTAACAGTTTTCAATTCAATTATCTAGCAAGACAAGACTACACATTTGGTAAAACAGCATCATATAAACTAAAATAAACCTTTTTTTTTTTTTTTTTTTTAAAAACTGTTCATACTACTATATACATCCATGTAATATAAAACACTTGTATTCAAATAGCATTCAAATAATCTTGATGTTAGAAATCAAGAGGAGAGAAAAATAAGTTCTAACATTCATTTAAATCAAAAACTTTGGCTAATATGATTCAGACATTACATATATTAGGATGCATCTATTTTCTGTCATGTAAATACAGTTAACAGCTTCCAAAAAAAACCTTGAATTACTTGTATATGAGCATTTACTCAAACTCATTATTGCCAATAGAATAAAATATTGTATTCATAGAAATTGTTATAAATCATACTTCATAGTTAAGCAGATTCTCAGAAACATTTATATACATATCTACATACACAAACATACACACACACACACACACACACATATATATATATATATATATATATATATATACATACACACATACACACATATACATATATATATATATATATATATATATATATATATATATATATATATATATATATATATACACATGCATACACACACACACACACACACACACACACACATACACACACACACACACACACACACACACACACACACACACACACACACACACACACACACACACACACATATACATATATATATATATATATATATCTGATCCCACTGAGTTGTATCTTTACTGAGCACCATCTTACATTGCTGTCCCTTCAATAAATCTGTCTGCTTTATACAAAATAATGCACAGCAAACACATTTTAGTAACCAGATTTTACAAACATGCTATACTACTGCTTTAAAATATATCACATGACAATTTCTTCCAGTATAGAGTTATAAAATTATTTATGCTTGTCAATCAGATGAATTAAATGAGTTATAGTAATGTATATGTTTGGGACATAGGTTTTTAACACATATTATTAATCTGCTATTCCTGTATCTGTGATGTGTCAGTGTAATATCTAGGCCAAAGGTGAGACCAGCTGCTTTCAGCTTCTCTGTGAGATTTCTGAGAGTTGAAGCTTTTGAAGTAGCTCATGGACACTGTGCATGAGACAGCCCACATCCCAGATTGTCTCTCTACAGGTTATTACAGACTCTATGTAAGTGAAATCAAGCCCAAAATTATTAATAAGTAACAAAACTCAACATTTTTGTCCCAACTCAACTCCTATGCAAATCTTATTATTTACTGTGTCTATATGATCAAAAGCATTTCTATATATTAATAAAGAAAAGAAAATAGAGTAGAAAGTAAAAGGGTGTAAGGCAGAAATAAAAAAAAATGTAAGAGAAAGCTATAAGAAGTATATACAATAGAATATTACTTACTGTTTAAATTAATAAAGTTAAAAATAAAACATATTATTTACTATTATTTAGTTCTAATTATTATTAGTTAAAGCATGACAGATTATTTACAAACAAGCATAAGCAGTGTAATCAAGAAAGTATAATTAGGAATAGCATTTGAAGAACATATAAACTTTTTACAAGGAATAAATATGTTATTATTCTATTAATCATATTTTCATTACTCTTCTCTCCCTGCCCTCCCCCACCCTTTACCCACTGCATAATCTAAATAGAATGTCATTGTTTAAACAAAGAAAAGAAGAAAAAGATAAAGGAAAAAAAAATGTATCAAATTACTGACCTTATTTTTCCTCTTCAGAAAGAGAAACAAGTTAAATCACAGCTTGCCATTAAATCTCCAGATATTTTGACTAGTTATGAAACAAAACATTTCTTTGCACACAGAGAATAACTTTGATTAAATCTTTTCAAAATATTTGTTGCTTCTTGGAAATGCAGGAACTATATTTAAAAAGATTAATAATAAAATAAAATGATGAGAGAGAAAAAAAAAACATAGTACAAATCATTTGTTTTTTAGTCTCTTCTTCTTCTCTGAAGTCTTCCACGAAGTTTCAGTTGCCAGTCTCTTTAACGAAGGACTAATCCATTCCATTTCTTCTATTTTTTCCAAAATCTTATTTTTTTTGATAAACAGTAAAGCAGAGTCTAAGTCATCAAAAATTTTAGGACCATCAGGAAGGAAGATTTTAAGCTTGGCAGGAAACAGAAGGTATGTTTTAAACTGTGTTTTTTTAAGCTCCCTTATTAGTGGCAGAAAAACTTTTCTTTTAGCTAATACCATGGAAGAATAGTCATTGTCAAAACGCACAGTTGTTTCATTAAACTTAACAGGAGCTTTAGCCCAAGCAGATTTAAGAACCATCTCTTTATCAAAAGATGATAGAAATCTAACTATAACTGATCTAGGATAGTTATTGTTAGAGTTAGTATTAGCTATAGATCTATGTGCTCTTTCGATACCAAAAGAGAATGCTTCTGGTAAATCTAACGTTTTAGGGAGCCATGTTGTTAAAAAAGAAGCAATATTGTTACCTTCAATATTTTCTGGCAGTCCAAAAATCCTAATGTTATTGCGCCTAGATCTATTTTCCAGGTCATCCAGCTTTGTTTGTAAATGTGTATTTTGTTTCAGCAGAAACTCAATGTTGATTTCCTCTTCTTGTATTCTATTTTCCATGTCATTCACAGCTTCTTCTATGCCTGTCATCTGGATCTTCTGTTGTTGCAGGTCCATATGTAACAAGTCTATTTGTTTTGTAGTTTTTTCTATGAAAGTGTCTATTTTAATATCCATTTTATCCATCTTAGCAGTAAGTTGCTGGACTATAATTATCAGAGACTGAAGTTCTTTCTTGATGCTGGAGTCTTGAGAATTTGTCTTACTGGAACTCATTTCAGACTGATAAACTGACAGGAAAATTTCCAAAGTAATTTCTGACAGGAATATTATTAAGATTTCCTTTCTTTTTTAGATATAGTTCAAGAACTATATAAAACAAACATATTTAGAAAGAAAATTACTTCAAAAATTAATTTTTTAAGTAATTAATTCCTGTCAATGTAATGAAATTGGTGGAGCTGAAGAAATCTGCTGCTATCCTGTGTTCATCCTTGGCCACGCCCCCGCACCTACCATTTTCTGGCATGCATCCTGCAGCCTACTTTCATTTTTACTTTCCTGGACCTGGCATATCTTGCGTTATGTGTGCTACTGCCGGTCTGCTGTCGGTTTGATTTGCTCTGCTGAGTCAGGTCTCCTATCTTTGCAATCCAATACCTCCCCTCCTTTCTTTGCATTCCAGTGCCTCCCCTATCCTGTTTTGCAGGTTTCTGCAAGCAGACTTGTCAGCTGCCGTGGATTGGCTTTCGTGGGTTGATTGGTGTTGATTGCTCATTAGTACTCCAATTACCCTACTTCCGCATTTCCTTCTTTTCTTCCCCTGACCTTCCTGTTTCTGCTATTGTTTGTGGTGCGTGCATCCGATTACTGGGTTTCAGGCATGTTTTCATCCTCGTACACATGCGCTTTTGGGCACCATGTCTGCTCTCAGCTAAACGATTCTATACCTTCCTCCCCACCCCTGTCCTGCAGCTTTGTTTAGCAATGGACAGGCCATATTTGCATTGCTCCAATGGGCTTACTGCTACGGTGGCACACCCCTCTGCTGATGTCATGTATCTCCTCTGAGCCACTCCTCAGTGTTATACCGCTGCGCCATATGGTACAACCTTCATCCAGCGGGACAGTTGCGATTCAGTATTATCTGCCTCATTTGCATGGCATTGACTACTAATTCATAGTTACCGTGCCGAACACTATTGCAGGCCCTTAGCAACCCTTGCACCTTGGTTGTGGTGTTCCATGCCTACCATTGTGTATTATGCTGTAAACCTGATTTCTATTATGTTGCGATTTTATGACATTTTTATATAATTTCTTTATATTACAGCTTCTGCACACATGCCCTGCGGTTGTGCTGTGCGTTACTGTGGACATGACATTAAATGTTGTTATTTACGTGTTGTGCATCTTTTCTTATGCCATTGGCTGTGTATTCCGCCATTGGCATATGTTAACGTTGTGATACCTGGGTCTGGCCCTCTTCCATAGCTCCGATGTTCTGTTTGGGAAAATGTAAACCGTGTTTTTTGGTTTACATTTCCGTGGGCTTACGCTATGCCTGCACCACTTCATGAATCGCTATATGCCTTCATTTGCATTGTGTGACACTGCACATGGGGTGATTAGCATACCTAAGCCGGGGGCTGCGCAGTTCTGGCATACACCGGGAGTGCACATGGAATTGGATTGTACCGGAATCGCTCGACGGCCATATTTGGCGTTATACCATCTACGCTATGCCTGCGCCTGGCGTAAGCTTCATGAATCCTGGGGAATGTATTATATATTTCACTAGCTGAAACAAAACTTACTGAAGGAAATTGTCAAGTTTTACTATTACAAATGGGCAGCTCTGACCACTTTTCAGGATCTCTTCTACTGAAATGCAAAGTATAAAATCATTTCAAACACCAAATGAACTGTTTTCACAACAGAAAGGTTAACAATGACAAAAGAGCTGTAAATGTGTAATATGGAAAACCCTGATTCAAAACTATTTTATGATTTGTTAGCTGATTACTTCTTAACAGAAGCACAGATGGGGGAGCTACAACACCCCTAGCATCCTTCTAAATCTGCCTGCGACTAATTTGGTACTTGCTGGGTGTTGTAACACGTGTTGGAACCATCTTTGTGTTATGATGTTATCAGACATTTCTTTAGTGATGCTGACTGTTTACACCTTATTGTTATGATGTAGCCATGCACATGTTCAGTAATACAGAGAGTTCAGAACTCATTGTGAATTCAAATCTCATCACATACACCTTCAGTGTTATTGAGGCCTCCTACTTTATTGCATTATGACATTATCATATGAATATATTTAAAAATTTCAACACATCAGACTGTAGACACTTACAATATAGATGCCAAAATATTCACAGTTCATAATGTAGACACATAAAATATGGACACTCAAAATATAGACGAAAAAAAACTAAACCCACATTAAATGAATAGCAAAAACAGACACTTACTCTACTTACGTGATCAGTTTACACTAAAATACAGAAAAATAAAAGAAAAACCCTAACTCACACCAGTCCCATAGAATGTCATTTGTCTGAATAGTGGTAGTGTTACAAGGAGGGTTTTTCTAAGGTAAGATACAAGGTTAGGGTAGGTGTAGGGTTAGGGCTAGGGTTAGGGTTATGTTAGCACTCATTAGTAAGGAAGGTGGGGGAGGCTTGCTCCTAGCCATGTCCCTGTACCTTACCTTAGTAAACCCCTTTCTATAAAGCCACCATTACACATGAAAGGCTCATACTCACAGACAAGCGCAAGCAAACATACTTCACTTAAGCTATCCCCTTACCTAATCAGTATTTTAACCCTAACCAGCCAACACTTGCTCAACTACATTCCCAGCCCTAATATTGACCTACTTATCCTGGTTTACATTCTAAACTGTTTACATTTTGACCTGTCTACATTCTGATAGTGTCTTTCTTAGTGTTTACAATCTGAACCATCTATATTCTGAATGGCAATTTGTTATACACACGTTCAGAGATGCTGAGTGTTCTAACCTCATTATGTTATGGCACTATCAGACACACGTTCAGTGAGGCAAAGTATTCTAGCACCATTATGTTATGGCACTATCAGTCACATGTTCAGTGATGCAGAGTAGTCTAACATCATTATGTTATGGCACTATCAGACACATGTTCAGTGAGGCAAAGTAGTCTAACATCATTATGTTATGGCACTATCAGACACCTGTTCAGTGAGGCAGAGTCATCTAACATCATTATGTTATGGCACTATTAGATGCATGTTCAGTGATGCAGTGTAGGCTAAGATCATTATGTTATGGCATTATCAGACACATGTTCAGAAAGGCAGAGTATTCTCACATTATTACATTATGGCACTATCAGACACATGTTCAGTGAGGCAGCGTAGTCTAACATCATTATGTTATGGCACTATCAGACACATGTTCAGTGAGGCAGAGTATTCTAACATCATTATGGTATGGCACTATCAGACACGTTCAGTGAGGCAGAATATTCTAACATCATTGCGTTATGGCACTATCAGACACATGTACAGTGAGGCAGAGTATTCTCATATTATTATGTTATGGCATTATCAGACACCTGTTCAGTGAGGCAGAGTCATCTAACATCATTATGTTATGGCACTCACTATCAGACACATGTTCAGTGAGGCAGAGTATTCTAACATCATTATGTTATGGCACTATCAGACACATGTTCAGTGAGGCAGAGTGTTCTAACATCATTACAAGTGACATGTTCATTGATGCTGGATGCTCTAACTTTATTGTGTTATGTTATCATCAGACACAGGTTCAGTGATATTTAGAGCTCTAACCTGTGTTATGCCATTACCAGAAACACACTCACCAATGTTGAATGTTGTAACCCAAATTAATTATTTCATTACTGGAACATGCTCAATAATGCTGGGTGTTCAACCTCACTGTGTTTAAAACATTACTGGATACATAAATAAATCTAAAAAAAGTTCCACCAAGGCACAAGAAATACTAAAAAACTGCAAAAGGTGCCAAGGGATATGAAGAACACCAGCCAAGTGACAGTGAAGGATCTTTATTCAACCAAAACAGACATTCCACATACACATTAACGCTTCACAAATACAATATGTTTTCGTTCATCACAAACGTCATCAGATGTGGGCTGATAATACTTGCATTCAGAATTCAGATTTGGTTATTTGTGACATATCATTCAATGGACTCTTGTTTGACAGCCCTTTCATGCAAAAGGCTGCGACTTCCATTCCCACATCAGGTAGGTAGATTTTTGACACTGTTGTGCAACATAAGGGGGGTGCTACTGTGTTTATAACATTACTGGATATATGTTTAGGGATGCTGAATGTTACAACCTCAGTGTATTGTGGCACTACCAGACACATCTTAAGTGAAGTGGAGTTGTCTTACCTCATTCCATTATGATATCACGTGCCATGTGTTTAGTAATGCCATGTGCTCTAACCTCTTTATGCTATGGCATTTCTAGACACATGTTCAGTGATACAGTGAGTTCTACCCTAAATGAATGATAACTTCACCTGATGCATGTTCCATAATACTGAGAGGTTTAACCTCATTATTTTATGTTGCTCAATACATGCTTAGAGATACTGAGTGCTCTAAACTCAGTGTGTTATGACATTAACTGAGCTGTGTTCAGTGTCTGTAGGTGATTTACCCTCAATGTAGTTAGATATGTTCAGTGACGTTCAGTGATGCTAACTGCTGTATACTCCAAAGTACTCACTATAGTATGATACTCCCAGGCACATTTATAATGATGCTGAGTGCTCTGACCTCATTGTCTTATGCATTTACCAGATATATGCTCATTGATTCTGAATGTTGTAACCTCACTGTTTTATGATACTACCCAGTACATTTTGAGTGATGCTGACTGTTCTATCTTCATGTTCTGACTTCATTGTTTAATGACATTACCTAATGCATTTTCAGTGATAGCGAGTGTTCTAACCTCTGTGAGTTGTGACATTATCAGATACAGTAAGTCCAGTGATATTAGATCTTCAATCCTCATTGTTTTGTGACATTACCAGCAAGTATTGAATGATGGTAGTTATTCTTATATCTTTGTATTATGAAATTACAAGGTGCAAGCTCAGTGATGCTGGGTGTTCTAATCTCCTTAAGTTATGACTTAACTGGACACATCCAGAGATACTGCGTTTTCTAATATTATTGAGTTAGATCATTCCCAGTCACATGTTCAGTGATGCTGGATGTATCTGATAATGTTATAGTACATGGAATGCCATGATTAATATCCAAAAACAGTTAAATAACTTCTTAGTTCAGTGCTACTCTAGCATGAGACTTGATGTTAACAGTGTTTAAATGCCCCTTATGAAGTGGCTTTGTTTTAGCTCCTCTTTCTACCAGCTGTCTGTTCAATTACAGCCAGTATTTTGAATCAAATTGCTTCCCTTAAACAGGGAATAACTAAGAACATATCCACTTTCCACTGGTTTACCAGCTTTCAAAGTCAGTACAACACTTTGCATTTTTTTCTTTATCTTACTTTTGTGTAACTAATAGTACACAGAGCAGATACATCTCTATGCATTACAAAGAATTATGATTGGATCTCTAATCGTAAAGGAATACTGTGTGTTTTCAACTTGGATGCCCAAGATTCACCTCTTGAGATTATCTCAAGGTGAATTTCTTGGCAGCTATGTTTCAAACATAATATATATTATGACTGGAGAATCGATCATAGGATTCTCTATATAACACACATGTTAGAACACTCAGAATCGTTGAACATGTCTGATAACATCATAATGCACTGAGGTTAGAACACTCATCATCATTGAATGAGGTTACAGTTCTTACAATCAATTAACCTGTTTCTGATAATGACACATTAATACTGTTAAAACATTTTGCAGCACTGAACATGTCTGGAAATGTCATGACATAATGAGGTTAGAATACCTAGCATCAATGAACATGTGCTGTCATAAAACAATGATGTTAGAAGAATTAATATCCCTTAACATGTCTGGTAATATCAAAACAAAATGAAGATAAACATGCAGCATCACTAAGGATGTGTTTGGTAGTCATAACACAATGAGTTTCGAACTTTCATCTAACTAACCGGTATCCTCCAATGAGATCTTCCCTATGTTAAAATGTGAGGCAATGACTGACAGCAGAGCTTGTTTCAGCATATTGTTTAAGAGGTTTTATGGCTCCAAAATGCCTTTTTACAGGAAAAGTCCATCACTTGTACATTCCAAATTAGTGAATTTAAGTCTGGCTTACATTAAGGTAGCATTGCGCAACAAAAGCTGTCTGAAGAAAAAAGTGTTGATTCCTGAAGCCTTCCAGATACAATGATACATGCTTGTATGTGTGGTTTCTGCAGCTTGGTTTCATTGGACTGGGAGGCACACTTTTGGGTCTATTTTGTTTCATTGAAAGCTCATTTCACTGAATTTGAATTCACCCTGACCGAATTGCTGGAAGGTTAAATTACTGAAAACTCATTTCACTGAATCTCATTTCACTGAAGTGAATTACTGGCACTGTGTAGAGGACTGTAAGGCAAGTAAAAGGTATATTCCCTTTTGCCACTGTATTGCAATCCTGGAGTTAATATATATATATCTGGGGGGGCATAGCCCCCCCCACTTAGTTTTGGTATATATTGTCTTCTAGAAAGAGTTAGTCATTGGTGTTGTAAGTATGCATGTCTATGGTTTAAAATGTATTGTCTGGAAGCTTTCGGTGAAATATAATATAAAACTAAATGAGGTGGAGGACTACACCCCCACACCCCCCAGTGTGGGGGACTGTACCACCCACACACACCCTAATTATATATATACTAAATCCAGGATCGCACTACAGTTGGGAAAAGGACATATACCTTTTAGTTCCCTTACAGTACTCTCCATGGTGCCAGTACTTCACTTCAGTGAAATGAGATTCAGTGAAATGAGTTTTCAATAATTTGAACTTTCAGTGAATTGGTTAAGGTGAATTCAAATTCAGTGAAATGAACTTTCAATGAAACAAAGTAGACCCCCCACTTTTATACCGGGGTACATCTCCTAATGCTTATTCACACCATCTGGGAGTAGGGGGGACTTGCCCATATTTATCTTCTTCGATTAACCATACCTTTCAACTTTGCAGATTTTTGCAGAATGTCCAAATTTTTGTCTCTTATTTTTGGTCAGTTCCCCATAAAATGTGTGGTTTTCTGGCAAATCACTAAATAACACCATACATTAGAGTTTCAAACTTATATCCTTCAGAAAATCCATGCTTACACAAATAGTGTTATTCCAACAACTTTCTAAACTTATTAGATCAATAATTAAAATAGTCCATATTTTTTTTCCTTTGCCCCCCCTTATTTTAGTCTTTGTCCAAATTTCTTGCACTAAGAAGTTGAGAGTTATGCCATTAACTCATGCCAAATCAAACATGATGCTGATTTAAAACTGCTATACATGTAGTCATGCTAAATAAAGGAAATGATCACACTACTGGTAGCAAAGATTGCTGATCATTGCCTCCTAATGACCATAACAACTGCTGTGATAAGATGAGTTATATACATATTAATCCCAATATGCTAATCATGGGTGACTTTAAAAAATCTATATGACAAATAAATCTGTCCAGCATCTCCTCAGATTTATCCATACCCGTTCTTTATGTCAGATAATCCAGGTTCTCAACAGAGATGACAACAAACTAGACCTTGTCCTTACAATTGTTTTCTCTGTTTGTACTTATACTAATATCATTCCCTCCTTGATCAAATCTTACTCCCAAAGTATCACCTTCTCAATCAAAACTAATAAAGTCCTACCTGGTAACACTACATTATTTAGGAAGTACACTGAATTCAACCTAATATTGCTATCTTAAGACATGAAGAAATTTAAAAATGACCCTCTCTAATGACCCAGTCACTAAGACTGCCACATATACCTCTAATTTCTAAGTCAGTGTTTGAGAACCCCATCACGCATAAGTATAATAGGAAATTAAAAAAGACTCTAAGACTGAGCTTCCAAATAAATAAGCTGTATAAAAAGAGATCACTACCTGCATCACATTAAATAGTACCTACTTCCCACTATGAAAAGGTGCTTATCAGACCAACTAAGAGTTCAAGTATGTTGTTGGAAATAATCAGACAGGATATAAACCGAAACTGAAAGTAACTAACTATTCTATTGATAGACATGAAGCATTTGTGCATATATTGGGAGCATTTGAAGTAGTCCACAACACTCCACCAAGACCCATTTAAATTGTGCTACATACTCTGATCCTGTAGTTATTGCCAGCGCCATAGCTGACAGTCAATTTTGGTTTTGTCCTTCCCTCGCACTCAGCTCCATACACATTCCTTTGAATCAAAACCATCCCCTTCCCCCCAAAAAACAATAGATCAGATCATAGCAGCTCTATCTAGCTAAAACCTATAGGTCAATGGCTGTCTTGTACTTAGTACAAACTGCAGCATTGTTAAACAGCTCCTAATCCTTTTCAACTGTAGCCTTTCCATGAGATATGCATCTGATTTCTGAAGAACCATAATTGTGTCACTTAACAAGAGCAGCTCTATAACAGACCCAGGAAATTGTACCCTATTTAGCCTCACTATCATCATCTATTTAATCATGGAACATATGTTTTTAATACTCAATGTTGTGTTACATCGATAGCACTTTCATTAATGCCAGAGTAACGACTACACAAAAAAAAATGAATAACAATAGCAGCAAAATTAAAACAGTTGCAAAAGGAAACATAACTTCCTCTTGCAATCATTACTACAAAAATGTCATAAACATGTTTTATACGGGAAGATTTAGACTCCACTCTCACCAATGTGGAACCGTCACTTCCACCCACCAAAGTGTGTTTACTAATTATCTTACACAGTCAAAACTCATCAGTGAAGCATGTCACAATCAAAACACATCCTGTGGAAATTTGCACTGAATGTTGTACTAACTGTTAGGTATACTAATTTCATGTTCACTGAACCACAGCCAAGTGTTAGATCCTGCATTCATTGCATTTGACAGACTGACAGGGAACCATTATGGAATGTATATTGGTCAACTTCATAATCAGTGAAACTGGTGACTTACAAACAATCAAAACTAATTCTGAAAGGGAAATCCTGTCTTTTTAGTCTAGTTGAATTCTTTGAAAATGCAATAGATGCCATCAAAAAACAACATTCTCTCTATACTGCCTATCAGGATTTCTGTAAAGTCTTCAATATGATTCCCCGTGCTGGTATTATCCACAACGTAATCCCCTACATCACACATTCAGTTGCAAATCAGATCTCCAATCAAACATATACCCAGTATTGTTCGGAGGTACCTTCTAATTTAAAAGACACATCCCTACAAAGGCAGCTCAAGGCTTTGTCTTCTTCTTCATCCAGTTCTGCAATGCGAAAGTAGATGACAAAAGTCTGTGGCTAACTATGTTTGATAATGACTGTAATCTGGATGTTACTATTGACCCCCCTCCCACAGACTCTTCTATTATATTAATAATTATTATGTTGCAGAGGTTGAGAAAAGCACTTTTGGCTGACATCAATGACAGAAAAAAATACTAATTCCAGGCAATCTAATTGTACCTGTACTTAGGAAGGGGGTCTATTCCATCATGGAATTAGAAACCCAAAGCACTTGGAGAAATTAAAATGACAGAAACATTTATATCCTCCAAGAATGGCTTGTACCAACTACAGCCTTACGTTTACCACCAAAAAATGTAGTGTAGTTGCCTTTGGGAAATAATTCCACCCAATAATGTAACAAGGATGGGAAGAAGGAGACAGCAACTGACATTACCTCCTCTTTTTCTAAATTGCCTTACACAATCAAAACTCATCAGTGAAGCATGTCACAATCTAAGCATGTCAGTGAAGCATATCACAATCAAAATATGTCAGTGTGAACCATGTCACAATCAAAACATATCAGAGAACTATGTCACAATCAGAACATGTCAGTCATATGTTGGTGCAGAAAGGTACTTTGGCATAACATTCCAAAGACATGCGCTTGGAGCATTTCTCCCCAGGGCTCCACTGAAAATGGGTTTTGTCCCAGTCAGACTTTCCAGGTAAATAAATGTTAAATAAAAGAAAAGAAAATAATGTTTTTTTTTTCTTTGTACACTTCACTTGAAGAGCCAAGGAGGATGTTAATCTGGCTACTGTTGGAATCTGACTGGTACAGACGTATGAACCAGCTTTCTATAATAAACGTCAAAGTCCTTTATTTTTATTTATATATTAATTTAGTTATTTATGTATTTATTTATTGAAGAGCTGAGGGGATAGGGACCAGCACCAGGCACTAGTTGAGACAGCTACATCTTTGATTCTACCCTACTGAATACTACAGGAAAATGACCCCACTTAAGATTAATGCAGTCATTAGAGATCTAAGTATCTTCATCAGTAATAAACAATCCTTCAGTCATCACACACCAGGTATAGTTCTCGTCTTGCATATGCCCTAGGATGCCATAATCCTCTTCTATTCTTCTCTAAGCAGGCCAGTCAGAATACACAGCACTAGAATGTATTTCTCCAAAACACTTTGACCAGCTAGAATGTCTGCAATGTTTAGTAACTTAAAACATTAAAGTACTAACTTCTAAGAGATATCCAGACATAGTAAAAACACTCTTGCTTTTCTTAGTCTCATACCACTTACTTTGTTGTGACATCACATTTTGGGTTTTGAAGGATCCTGCCCTACTAGACCTCTTGTACCACAGAAATACTGGTAGCATTAAAGCATTTTCTACAAAGATCTCATCCTTCCTTGCAACATAAGCAAGAACTCTTGGAGAGATAGATTTCTTGCCCTAAGGAACATTCCAATGGAACAAGCTCCCCTTGCATACCAATGGAACAAGCTCCCCTTGCATACCAAACAATTTAACACATTAGCCCCTTTCATATTCTAATTGGATGACTATATTGGTATCC
The DNA here is from genome assembly GCF_019279795.1 of Protopterus annectens. NCBI lineage: Eukaryota > Metazoa > Chordata > Ceratodontiformes > Protopteridae > Protopterus > Protopterus annectens. Next base: position 1,691,212,428 of record NC_056726.1, read on the forward strand.
ACAAATTTACTCCTGGGAACAGCAATGTAGCCTTAATCAAGCAGGGGGCCAAATCCACCCACTAAACTGTCTGCTTTCCTGCCTACAATTTTATTGTTATCCAGAACACCTGCAAAACAAGAACCCATAAACCTATACTAGCTATGTACTTTTGTTGAAGCTTTTCTTCCTAGGTCTACATTGAAAATGGGCCAAATAACCAAATAAATCAACTGGTCTACAAAGAAAAAATAAATACATTTTAGAAATATATGATATAATGGACAACTGTAGTGAAAACCTTATTGATATCTACTCTCCAGCTAATATTACCATGATAGATTGTGCAGTCATTTACAGTGAAAAAGAATACATTTCTGATTAGAGTTAAAAGAGCAATTCAGATTCAGAAAACTTCCCACAGTATTTAAATCTTTCAATTTTGACACCATGACCGAGAGTTGAATATCATTATTTTACCGGTATAACCAAAAATTGCTTGACGTTACCACTGAAGGAAAGACTCAACAAGTTCTCATCAAGACTTTGGAATACCACTTGCTAATAGGCTAAACGTGGATACCATTAAATGATTTCTATGACCACCCCCCCCCCCCAAAAAAAAGGTAGCCTGTTCATTTGCACTCACAAAATGCAACAGCTGAAGACATTTTCTTTTTATTTGGTTTCAAATTTGGGAATACTCTCCTGAATCATAGAAGAAATCACCCAACCTCTCTATTGTTTTGTTGGGTGTTTAAAACGCATGTATTTCTAGCTGATAAATTGAATTACCACTTGTTTTCTATAAATATGGTTCCTTCCTAAAGCTTGTTCATTTCTGATATGATGCTTCACTGGGACATTTACTGCAGCCTCAATTAATGTATTGTTGTAAAAAGAAGCTAGCATTGATTACAATTAATTGAAATTATGTTTATGGTCCTTCTTTACTGTTATACATAGAATGGATTGCATGATGTCCTGCTACATGTTATGATAGCCTCTGTGTGAGTCTTTCTCTATATTTTCAGCTATGCAATTGTGTATATAAATGTGTATTTTGCTCTGCACATCTTAGCTGTAGAAATGGATTTTCTCACGTTATGTTTAAAATAGGCCCACTAAAAATTTGTCCATCTATCCTTTAACAGTAAATGAAAACATAGCTTTGCTTATTCTGTTCCTTAAATATTATGTTGGGTAAACTAGATGTATTAGGTACAGTTGCTGTGTCACAAGTCAGTGATAATGAAAATCCTTTAAGGCAGGTTAAATTTGAAAAGCCAAAGGCAAAACAACCATATTAATCATTGGTGTTGATGCAGAGACCAGAAAAAGTTAGTGACAGAAATCTGGAACATTTTGGGACAAAGTAAACTCTAATGTGTGAAGAATGATTGTATGTGGAGTTTTAATATTTACAAACACTTCTGAAGGTAAAAAAATGAAAAGATCTACTGGGCACGATGCTGAACAACTTGAAATAAAAAGCATATGCTAAATATTCAGAGGCTTTTGCAGTGTTTTCCGGCCAAAGAAAATGTGCAATTGGAGTGCTGACACAAAACGTTCTTTTCTTTAGTGATTATGTTGACAAGCCAAACTGTTTAACTAGTCATATTGCTGATGCATGCAGGCATATCTGAGAGATGTTACAAAAATATTAAAAGAAAAGTGAGTAGTATAAACTAATCCATGGACTAGGTCTTGTATTTTACTAAGGACAAGATAGCCCTATCTATGGAATAAAATGAAACATGTTTCATGTGCTTAAAATACTGGCCTCTATACCATACTTTATTTTGATACCTTACTTTAGCTTTAAATGAAGCTAAATCTCTTTTTTATTAAAAATACTATTTTAAAAAGTACTTGTGGGAAATTAATAATACTCTTTTAAAAAGTCCTTGTTGGAAATAGCATTTATACAAATTCCATGCACTGATGTTGCTTATAGTAACAGTAACAAATAGTTCTTTAGGCAATGAAGATACAGTTCTATGGAACAGCAATGTTACTACTGACTATGCATTGTTAAGGCTGTTGATCTGTCTCTGCAAAGCTAATGTGCTCTCAGTTGTCAGAGCATTACCTGACATGGCAGCACTTGCCTAGCTGCAGACCTGCTTTGAAAACTCTTCTTATATTTCTTTATTAAATAACTCCTTAAAAATAGTCCATAATTGCAGAAAATGCTGATTGGGCAGTTTTGGGCTCAGATGACCAGAGCTGTCAGTTTAAGTATTCAATTATACTGGACTTTATGCATTTTGCTGTCAATGACCATTATCATCAAGACACCTCAGTGACAGTACATTGTCCTACTGAATAATTGTGCTTTATACAGCACTGGATAGATCTAATAACATGATCTCTAGAGTGCAAATTATATGTACTGTAACTCAACATTTTTAATTTTAATCTCTTATTTATATATTTGTGATCCATCACAATTCTTTTAAGTTAGTTTATATCAAATTATAGCACAAGTGCCCAGTTACATAATACATCAGACATGAATCTTTTTCCCTTCTGATGTTTCTGCACTGTGTATGCTTTGTTCTGCCCTGCTGTTGGTTAACTTCTCTATTGTCTTCATTATTGTGCAGAATTTCCTTTCTGTATTGAAAGGGGATAAAAGTAAGGAAAAAATTGACAACTCAGTTTTTGCAAAATAGTATTTAGAGAACTATTGATATATATGCAGTTTCTCTGCTTTCAATATCTGCACCATATATCAGTGCATAGCTGCTAGCATGGGCCAGAATAGTAAATACATCCTTACCTCAATCATTGTTTCCCTCAGCTGACACAACTGAGAAAGCTGATATCTCCATACCTGTTAGTTCGCTAGTAAAATCAGCTGGTAGTACTGCTTCCTTAGAGGAAACGTGCTTTGCTGTCTTCCCTGGAATGTCTGGTTGAGGGAGGAATGCAGCACTGTTTAAAAGCTCTATGAGGGCTATTAAGCACTTACAGTTTATGTCCGAAAAAAGTAAATGTATAAATAGATGCACATCCTGAATTGCTGTCAGCTGTCTTTTATCAGTTTGGACATATAGAGAAGTTTTTTTGTTTTTTTTTTAATTTAAAATTTGCAATAAATCACTTTCTGCCCCGACTGGATACAGTGAGGAAGAAATGCCTGACAAGAATTCTGTTGTACAGTCTTTGCTAACACAATCTCCAAACTTTACACATACACAAACAATGTGTTTGCTTTCACAGGAAGAGGGTTTTGATACAAGTTTTAAGATTTGTAAAAGCACAAAATATTTATAACAATATGAGCGGACAGGTGATCCGCTGTGGCATCCCCTAATCAGGAAAGGCCGAAAGAAGAAGAATTAGTTAGAAAATGTTAAAAAGGATAACATTTAGATAATTCTTAGGTTATTAAAACTATGCTGTGAGTTGTTAAACAACTACTTTGTTTTAGTATGTGGTGTAATGTAACTCTGGCACAGTAGACCAATTGAAAATGTTCTTGATCCTTAGATTTAGTGCTATTCGGAATGCAGTGTAATCAGTTCATGAATAGATGCAAATGAGAACTGTAGAAAGCAGGTCATATTTTGCATCTGGAGCAATGTGGAGCACACGCTTTCATCTGATTATAAAGGCAAACTGAAGGCCAAAAGCAATAGTACTGACTGAGCAAAAATATTAGGTGCAGCAGTGGGTATTCTCTATCAGTCTTTAATTAGCTCAGCTAGCAGTCTCCCAAGAGCATGATATGACTGTACATGCCACCAGAAGCTGTACCATCAAGGAGTCACATTGCACCAACTGATAGACCAGCAGTTATTGCACTGCTTTTGATATGGGCACTGGTTGATCTGTATGATACATAAAACAGGAAATGAAAGAAAGAAAGAATGTATTGTTATACCAGTGGATATCAAAGCATATGTAGGTCTTACCATTACGGCTAAAGAGACCTCTCAGAGACAACCTGGAAAGAGATTGGCTATCTCACAAACATCAGCCTGTAGAATACTGTAGGCATCCCTCAATAAATTTCTGACACATGCAGACAAGCACATCCACTTTAACAATACTTCAGGTGAGCCAGCTACCACCATGCCTGGCCTTTGTGATATTTCCCACCTCCAAGAAAAGTTGAGAGCTACAGGCTGCACCTATGTGGTAATAAAGTCCCCCCACAGTTCACTGGTAGCATTACATGAATGGGAATTGCTGCCATTCCACTAACTACCAGGTAGTATGCAATGCCCAGAGACTTATATGACTACAAAGAACATTGGCAGTGTCCATGATTACCGTATATGGCACAGAAGAGTCATTGGTATAACTGCCTCTTGCATGGTAACATGCTACAGGGCCACCTAATAGACAGGTGCAAGCACACTGTTTCAATAACAAATCAAAAGTCACAAACACTATGTGCACATGCCTAATCTGCTATGTCTTTATCTGTGACGTATGTCCTTACTGACATACAACATGCAGGATACTACTTGGAGCCTTAAATAATGTGGCACATACATAATTAACAAAACATGGTTGACACATCAGACTTCCCATATAACATTGCCCATGCCCAGACCAGAAATCTAGAAAAGCATGTGTTCAACCCACGGAAATCTCAATTCCCTGGCTTATACATATTTAGAATGCAATGCAGAATTGCCCCTCACACTGATTGTCAGCTGTTTATACCATGATGCATGCCTCACAATGTGATTCTTATGATGCAGGCAGCCCAGTCATCATTACTAAGTTCCTCTCACACCCAAAACATCAGTCACAATCAGTAGCACATCATCCTCTAGCAGTGACAATGATGTTGACAGATAGCATCCATCACCCATAATACACCAGCCCAAATGACTTCATGTATACTATATGGCAGTGCTGGTAAAGCAGCAATATGTAGTCAGCCTGTATGCTCCTATGTGCCCTGACATGTACACAGCAGCAGAGGCAGAGTCCATCACACAGAACAACATGACACATGTAGTGTCACTGAAGGATGTATTTGGCAGGGCCTGTCAGAGTAATACTGTACATCAGACATCTGTAAATACACAATACAGGAAAAAAGCATGCTGAGGATCACAGACATCATTGTTTGCACATATATTTAGCAAAACAAGGACACATGGCTATCTACATAAGTAGTGTGTGGGGGGGGGCTACTGATGAATGAAGGGAGACACATAGATCATGGAGGGTCATAAGAGTCATAGAGGTTCATAAAATCAGTATGGTTTCATTCTTGGGTGTTAGTCTAGAGCACTCTTTTCAAAACTTTCAATGTGCCCAGAATTTCTTCCTTCAACAGCTCATACAGGGTTAGATGCATTTATAACATACTGAAGTACTTTTGGATTTTTTTTTTATTAGTCCTGTTGCTCCTACCACTACTGAAACTGTCTGAGTATCTTTCTTCTACACTGCTCTCATTTTTGCTTGTAAATCCTGTTATTGTAAGGCTTTGTATCTCTTGGTAGATAAGACACCTTAATCACTGAGTATAGCAATTTCAATCACCAGTGCTACTTATGTGTTCTTTACTTGGACTACTATATTTGTTTTTCTCACAACTATTTTTGAACTATTGGTAATGGGTGATCCCATGTGATATAAATGTCAACACTGTCAATAACGTGTTGTGGTTCATGTTTCCAATACTTCTCAGCTACTCCTCCACTGTAGTGTGTGCACAATCTCCCATACAACAGTCTTGTCTCACTATTGTGCCTTTCAGTATACAAACCCTTAAACATGAGCATATCACACCCAGTAATGAGGAGTGTAACTATTTTCATTTCTTTTTTACAGTTGGTGCATTTCTCTGTTTCCCCACTTTTTCAGTGTGCTTTGTAAACCAGTGTGTATGCAGCCCACTAACTGTGGCTGCCATTATTAGCCTTTCATATTTTGGTTTCATTTCACCTCTCCTTAACTATTTCTGCGTCAAATCATGGTCAACATGCGGTTGTTCCAGAAATTGTTCAGATCTGATGGGGTTCAGCAGATATGTATGCAGTCCCACAATTACAGATCTATGAAGGTAGTCAGTTTTGAGGCAGCCTGTACCTCCCTCAGAGCAAGTGATATATGCCTGTACCTCCTTCAGAGGAAGGGATATATAATCTTGGCATGCACTGTTTTTTTTTTTTTTGCATATCATTTGATTAAACAAGAAGCATGTTTGTTCTTTTCATGTCCAAATAATTTTATACTTTTTGGAACTAGTCAACTATATGCAGTGAGGTGCGTGTGATTGGCAGAAACACCTGGACCAGATGTTCTACAGGACACAGACATGGCAGAACTGGTAGAACAGGGCATGTGTAAGATATGCAAACAAGGTGTCCCATACTATTGAATTTGCAGAGTGGCAACTCTTGGTCTGTGATGGAGTATGGTGACACTTCACCTCAGCAGATACAAACTGTTACAAGTGATGGTCATCTTATGTGTCTGGCATGGATATACACACACTCCTTTCCATGAGTAACATTGGGATATAGGGTGCAGATGTTGGCAGTGGCTAACATCTGCATGGATGTGGCTATTGATGCAATTTGTACCACCATACAGTACATGAGTCCAATCATGGCATCATGCTTAGACTCCAGTGTATAACACAGGCATTGGAAGTACCAGCTAACATCCTCCCAGCAGCTACACACCAAGCTAGTCAACTCCAGGTCAGTACATGTAGCTGCAGACCATACCCATATTACAGACCAGAACATGCTTTGATTCCTGTCTATAGCTTCTCTTATATCTGCATTTAGCTATGTCAGTTTGTCATTGCCTTGAACCCCTGTTGGCTTATTGTATCATGGGTACATGCATGTCAGATGTGATGCACTGGTGTGCATTCATAGGTCTGCAATTGTGGGACTGCATACATATCTGCTGACAGGCTTAGAGGCAGCTTGGGCAAATCCCCTTTGGCAGTCTTGGCAACCCCCATGATGTGCATCTTCTAGAGCAATATCTGTGAGGGCAGCCACTGTATCAACTCAGGCAATGAATGTAGGACCACCCTAGATGACAACAAATAGTGTTAATGTGCCCTGGGATTGTGAATTGATCAGTGTGTGTTGGCATCATCGTCATCGTCATCATCATCATCATCATCATCATCATCATCTTCATCATCATTATACCCTGCACAGGTGAGACCTCTGCTTGTTGTCCTGGCTTAACCTCTACAGGTGTCATCATATCTGTGGTCTGTCTTGTGAATTCACAATACATGAGATATCAGAGATGTTGTCCACTACTCAGGCTGTAATGCCTTTAGTTGTTCATGCAAATGACTGTTGGATGCATGCTGGCAATTATTGAACACTTACCCATACTGGTAGCCCTCTGAGTCTATACATCAAAAGGATCTATGAAGCAGATGTTCAATAGTTAGCATGTGCAGATGTCAGTCTGGGCAAAGTTGTTGTACAGCACATGAGGTATCTACTAACCTGGCTGGTCTCCATGTGAGGTACACAGTGTCTGGCCATTCTCAAAACCCATACCCATGCCTCCTGATTACTACCCATTGCTTCATTGTCTCCGTGGTTAGATTCCAAGAATGATCTATCACTGGTGAGGGTTGAAGTGAGAGGTGGGTCCCCTCATGCTGCAGTCCTGTCCAACTCTGTGCTGTGTGCCTTTTATGAGGCCAGTCTTTTCATGTCATGGGCACCACATTGCAGTATTGAAATTTTGTTTTCACCCTCAACATTGTCATCATGGATCACAGAATCTCACACATAGTCAACAGAGGCTGCTGGACATCCCCTCTCCCAAGTAGGTATTACTAAGGGATTCTGAATGCTTGTAGCAAGACAACATTGTCAGCAGGGTTGAACTTGTCTAAGCTCTGCTTTCTGCTGCCTTTGGAAGACATATGTATACCTGTGAAAAGAGTGGCCATATTAATATTGGCAAAGGCTCTTGCCACCCCCATAGTGCCTTTTTTTTTTAGGCAAATTCTAAAATTCTACCCCCTACACCCACACACAAAAAAAAAAAAAAATGCTGCTCAATGCCCTGCCATCTAGAAATACAAAACAAAATGCCTCGCCGCCCTTCTCAGTCTCGGAGAACATGGTGTCTGTGCTTGTCTGGAAACCTGGTTCAAGGCTCTGAAAGGCTCCTGAGGCACCCCCAGCACTATCAGGTTTTATCTCATATCGCGCTCCCGCCCCAAAAGGACAATACCAAGGGTATCCATATTCATCAAGGACACACCACCCACCTCAAGACTAATACGCGACGATGCATCGGACACCATCCAGGTGCAATTAACCATAGGCAAGACTGCTCTGCAAATTGTAGCATGTTACAGGCCACCCTCCATGCTCACAAACCTCACATGGCCTTCCACCTCAACTAAGAGGGATGAGGATAGGTGAAACATCAACACCATAGGACTCATCATCTTCAATTACCCTAACACCTAACAAATATAGACTGGAACACTACTCAAAGCCCCCTGAACCAAGTTGAAAAATTCAATGCCATGGAACAAATGGAACAATCCAGTCACCATCCCCCCAGGAGGAGAAAGAGATGATCTCATATCATCATTCATCACGAACATGGAAACTTGCACCGAGGAAACTCACCTCACTCAAGAGTGATCAGATCACAAACTAATCTCGCTTGGAGGTCCTCTCACCACACCACCCTGAAATAAAGAAAACAGTAAAGAACTAAAAACCTCTCTTCACACTTCTAAAGACTAGTGTGGTCTCTTTCAAGCCCCCTTAGCGCTCCAGCAAGGCGTGAGGACAAGCACTGAATCACTTGAAAAACAGCATGGCAGCACCTGCGCACCTGCACAACCGCAAGGCAATCCCAAGCAAAACAAAGACTTCTGTACTAAAGGAAAGGGCAGTCTCTGGTGACACCAGCCACCATAAACAAACAACAAAACAAAAGGAGGAAGCTACACAAGAGGCGAGCCCTTATAAGTAAAGACACCCTTGATCACTATATAAAAAAACTAAGCTCTCTCTAAAAATCATCAAGTAAATTTTGAGAAAAATTGAAAAAGACAGCAAGAGACTCAGAAGGCAACTTCTTTCTTCTTAAAGCTACCAAAAGGGAAACCCCAGATATGCTCAGAACTAGTTCAAAATGGATGTGAAAATTACTCTATGATGCAGACAGGCAGAACATGCTCCCTGTCAGGATCAGGCTTCCTTCTCCTCCCCACCCCCCAGAGATATCATATCTATGTGATTGCAGCCCAAAAACATCAAACCCCCAAAACGAGACCAAGTGAGAACTGCAAAAAAAGCAAAAAACCACCCACAGGGGATGTCTGTTGCTGTCCCTGGCTGTGTGCTCCAGGATCACTCAACGAAAAACCCAACCCTCAGCTAGGCAGGCGTTTTTACCATTGCCTACTTCAATGGTAAGGCATTGCCAGGCACTGCTGCAACTGTGGTCCCACCTCTGCTGCAAAGGTGCCCCCACCATGAAAAGCCATCAGACCATTGAAACTGGCTTGACAAGCCTTATCTGCAAGGGATGGCCAGGATAATGGACCTCCTCATAAAGATTTGACAACATAGGATCCATCTTCAATGGATCCATCCCAGTTTTGTCGCTGCAGATTATGTGATCATGCTTTCTAAACTTGGAACCACTTTTTCAAAAAGCCATTGAAACAGGTTGATCAGTACACACCCATCACTCACAACCTCGAAGGCTCTATGGGTAACCCCCAACTCCCACTCTTATCATGCTAAAATTCTCATAACACAAAGCATACATCACAAGAAGTGCTATACACTGGCTGGATCAGACAGAGGCCAGTGTTCAGGAGTTTGATTTCAGTGTCAGACTCAAAGCCAGGCACAAGCCAAAGAGGCTCACAAGGAGTCCTGGCCCAAAACTTTGGCATGTACTGGCTCAAGTAAGTGCAAAGCACTTAAGGTTGGTATAGTGAAGTTTGCATGGGTTGACTTTGAGCCACAGAAAGAAAAATCTTACAGAAAAGAAGATGAAGGGTCTGGAAGAGCAACGATAAAACAAAAAAGCAGAGCCAGAGCCACCAAAAGGGAGACAACACCAAAAAATAGAGAAGTTCTTCAGGGCACAAAAGACAAACTAGCTACCAACACTGCGACAAGAAACCCATCACCAGAAAGTCGGTATACACACACCAAGGGACCCTTGATAGTAGTCTGTCATTCATCACCCTGCCACCTCATCATCTTAGGATTGATATCTTCCCTCATTGCCCATTTCATCTTATGCAATTCTCATCATCATCAATGGAGGTCATAGTCTCCCCATAAGGAAGGTCCAAGTCTCATCACAGAGTGTGGAGCTCAGAACAAGAATGTATCTGACCCCACCAAAGAGCCTCTCCAGCCCTATGGCCTAATAATATATGGATACACTGAGCTTCCAGTGGCACAAATATGTTGTCCTGACCAGTCAGCACAAAACAGGGATGAGGAGGGAAAGTTATATACTGGTGGCCACAGGTCTGCAGAAAACTGGACTATCCCACTATTTTTCTAGGTGTATTGTGGTAGGAGAAGATCCTCAGGACCAGATCCATCACAAGGTGACCTAGGCCACCAGATCTGGTGCTGGCTGGGTGGCCCGGCTATGCAATAATAGTTTAAAAAAAAGTTTTTTCTAATTTCTTACTCTAATTTTTGCATGCAGAGGACTCCCAGAATAATCACACAATGACAATGGACAAAGATCAGTAGTTAGTATGTCAGCTTTGATGTGAAAGTCAGGTATCCTGGAAATGGACATTCTTTGCAGCACTAAAGATTTTTTGGCAGTTTTATGAACTGCTGAGTACCAAGGTTGTGTGCATATGTGTCTGCTTATGTATGTATAGAAACTGCCCCAGTTAGCTGGCATTATCTAGTTAAGTAACTTGCTCAGACTCACACAGAATCAAACCACTTACCTTAGTTAGGAGAGGCAAGAGTCTTAGTCCTCCACCCCAGCTACCAGGTCTCCTTTAACTTTTTTTTCTTTTTTATAGTAATTCGCTGTGGATTATAGTTTGTCAAAGTCAGTCACAAAGTTTCATGGTTATGCCATTCATAAAATACAGGTTGATGAAAAAGCTGTTGTTCTTGTTAAAATAAAGTAGCGTTTTGCAGAACATTTCTGATTTTGCCTTATATTTATGCCCTTCCCTGTCCTTGAGCAAATCACTTAACCAGACACTTCTTTAGGGCAACTGGAAATTTGGGCTAGGCTCCTTAATGGTCCCATAGAGTGCAAGAATAGTAACAACCCATGAACCAGATTAGTTATGGTATAAAGGAAGGAAATTCATTGTAGTAAACAGAAGCATCATCATTTGACCCATATTCTTTGGGTATGATCCTTGATTTCCTTATACTGTTGAATGTAAACAGTGTATTATTTAGCTGCAAATAAATGTGGCAACATAATGCCTATGAGCTTAATGTTAATATTTTAACTATGAATATATTTTTATTTAGTTTGCTTTTTACATGCACATAAGTGTGAAATGTACTGAGTTTGGGCTGTAGCAGTTTGACTAGGACTTAATGCAGATGACTAAGACTTTGAGCTATTAAAGAGCTGCTTCCTGTATGTAATACATGTCTAGATTCCCATAGCCATCATTTGTCTTCTATGTGGCTCTGCCAAGTTACTTCACCAGGCAGTACTCCTGGCCTGTTCCCGAAAATGAACGCTTGTATCCAATGGGGTATCCTGCGGTGTTAGCAAATGTGCTATACATTTGTTTTTTGAATTCCTGCACCCTTCACATAGATGCTAATTAGTACTTTAGTATATGCTATTTGCATATGACTCAACATGTTTTGTGTAGTTCATTGGGTTGCCAGATGCATTTTCACTAAATGTGAACTTCAAGGGAAGAGAAAATTATTGTTTCTCATGCCAAATCTGTTTTCAATGTGAGAGTGTTTTGTTTTGTTTAGAAAATGTCTGTCAGTATGTTTTCTGTTCATTTTGAAATAAAAGTTTTAAATGAAATCCGAGTTTCAGAGATAATTGTAAAAGTAAAGAAGAAAACAGTGTATACACTGACAGGTTTGAACAATGTTTACAGTAATTAGAGAGAGACAAGCAACTAAATGGACATCAGTATGGCTGGTGGGGGCCTGATTCTTTCCCTGCATAGGGCCACATTTGTCTACAGTCTGGGTCTGTTGACTGTAAAGATCTGTAAAGATGTAAATGCTGCATCAGACCTGTACTGAGTGACATCAGATGGGGCAGCTATTCTGGATGACAGACGAGTCATAAGGAAGTAAAAAATGAGATGTAAGCACCCTGCAAGCAGGTAAGACCCCTTAAAATAGTGCACTGTAAAAAGTAAGATTTCTGATTTTTGTATGACTTGTGGGTTGTTGAACAAGAGCTTCTGCAGCATTTATATTGTCTTTAACTGTTTTGCTTTATTCATTGCACTAAGGAATTAATTAATTCATTAGTGGACCTAAACATGTTGCATTTTTGTAATATATTTTTGAAAGTAACTGGTATATAGCCTCCAGCAACTGCATTATGTGGAGTGATGATCAGCACCCATTGAGTTGCAACTATAAAACTGAATGACTGATACACCGAAAGGCTTTGCATTGAAAAGAAAACACTGAAACCTGAAAAGTTGAAAAGGTCATGGTTCAACGAGGTCAGGGAATTTTTCATTTCCCTGCTGTAGTGTGATCTTGGAGTTGGTACATATAATTAGTAGGGGTGGGGGGGGATGGGACATATAACATTTGCTGAATTGTTAGAGTTTGGTGTTTTGCTGCTTTTTGCTTAGAGTGAAGTCATTCAGGTTTATAAACATATTTCAAACCTGTTATGATTAATTTCCAAGCATTCCCTATTGCAGTATTCAGGAAATGTTATGGCAATATCACCAGCACAGAAATTTTTAATATAACATAGGCAATTTATTCTTTAAGGGAAGCAGGCACTTGCATTTGTAGATGAAGCATTGAAATGCAAAGTTCTTTGCCAGCAGCAACCTCTGCATTAGTAACAGTTCTCTTTAAGGTGGAATTATTCAGATGACTTTTACTTTTGCGGAGACAGGGCATATTGACTTAGCATATGTCATCAGGTGGTTAATATTAATTATGCCCTCATAAATACTCTTCTATTTAAACTGTGCAACACATGGCTGGATATTATGGTATGATGTTAGTGATCTTTATACAGTTTCACCCAGTTCAAATTTTAAACCAGTAAAGTACATGTAATTTATATCGTCATAACAATAAGGGTATTAACTGTCAATAAAGTGGTTATAACTGCTGGTGGGGAGCTCTCTATGGATGAAAATACCTTATGGTCTTATCTGGTCATTTTTAAACTGTCTTTAATCTGGCTTTTCATATGAGAGTGTGTGTGAATTAATTTGGAATACTTTGGCTACTGTGTGTTTTGTGTGAAACAAATGTGGAATATGTGACATTGGTCATTATTATTGGTATTATTTTTTGGCACAGACATCTGAAAAGGATGCATTCAACTGTGTAGCTATAATTATTGGTTTGGGGGATATCTGTAGGTAAATGTACATATAATCCACCACTGGCCAGATGCATTTTCAATGAATTTGAGCTTCAGTGCATTTTCAATGAATGTGAGTTTCAAGGGAAGAGAAGTTTACTGTTGCTGTTTTGTTTAGCAAATGGCCATCAGTGTTTATGCTATAACATTTGAAATAAGGGTTTCAAATCATATCTCTGTAATCATTGTAAAAAGTAAACAAATAAATAAATACCATGCACACTGATAGGTTTGAAAAGCATATATGGTGATTGGGGAGAGTCAGCCAAGTATGGGACAGTATCTCTGCAGTCACTGTAAAATAAAGAAGAAAACAGCATGCACACTGACAACCAAGTAATGGGACACTGGACTGGCTGCTGACACTGGAGGGGGGGGGGCTGGACCATATCTCTGCTTAGGGCCCCATTTGACCATGATCTGGCTCTGTAGACCTATGCAGGGATACAGCTGTGACATGTAATACACAGGGGTCCAATGATAGCTTCAGTAACATCAAGCATGTTGGCACGCAGGGGCCAATGAGTGGCACAGGAGGTAGCAATATTGACATTAGTATATTATATTATCCCAGAGATGTGACTGTGCAGTTGTGGGCATTTGTTTATCAACTCAAATATAACACAAAGATGCATTGGCTTACTTGAAAAAGCAGTATTTCAGAAGACATCTGTATCATATGCAGCAAGAGGCTGCTGCCCAACCCTCCGCACCCCAACTTTAAAAACAAAATCAAATCCTATTAAAAGAAAATAATCCAGTAAATCCTCAGTTTCCACATCCATTGTGAATGCATTGAAAAAAAGTATATATTCTATCAGTTTACAAGAAGGTGGAGTTTTAGGTAGGATTTTCTATTGCACAAATTGTGCTGTATTGTACTACAAGTAATTATAGTCAGAATATCATGCCATGGATAATGTATATATGGAGAGTGTCTGCCTGCCTGGTGAGTTAAAGATAGCAATTCTATGCCATTTCGCCTACACAGACCTTTCAGAAAGTGACTGGAATATTGTGCAGGCCTATTCTGTAAGGTAAACAGTAATCTCTTCTCCTTGAAACCGGTCCCAACCTCATATATAAAATCACGCCTTCTAAAACTAAAACCTTGCTCTCCCTCCTCTGACAACCTACCACCCCCTTTCCTCAAATTAGCTGCTGAATCCATTGTTTATCCAGTATCTATCTTGATTAATAGATCTATCCAGGAATCTACAGTGCCAGATATTTGGAAATCCTTCTTCACTACCCCATTGCATAAAGAGGGAAACTCTACAGACCCATCAAACTTTTGCCCGATTGCCATCCTCTCGCCTCTCTCCAAACTCATGGAAAAATGTGTACTTTCTCAACTCCTTCACTATCTCCTCCAACATAACCTCCTCACACCCTCATAACATGGCTTTCGCCATAACCACAGCACCTCTACAGCTCTCATGTCATTTACACACACAATAGCCGAAGCTCGAGACAAAAACCTCCTAGTATCCAGCCTCTTTCTTGATCTCTCAAAAGCTTTCAACATTGTCTCTCACCCTTAACTTCTGACTAAACTTTCTAACCTCAGTCTAGTTCTCTCCACCCTAACCTTCTTCTCTAGTTATCTGTCTGACAGACAGCAATCTGTTCGTTGGCTCTCCTCTACCTCACCCTACCTCCCTGAAACTACTGGGGTGCCCTCAGGGCTCCATCTTGGGTCCCCTCCTCTTCAATATCTTTACAAATGAACTATATACCTCCTGTAAACAATCAGTACTAGTCCATTATGCTGATGATTCAATACTCATCTGCTCTTCCAATAACGTCTCTGACCTTCACACGCTCATCCAGGACACCTTTCTATCTGTGGAAAAATGGCTAGCTGAAAATCTACTTATCCTAACCCCTAAGAAAACCAAGCTTCTGTTATTCTTCCCCCAGACACACTCTCACCTAAAATCTAACTTTCTTATCTCATCCTCCAATAACACCAAAATATAACCTGACTCCCACACAAAACTTGTAGGAGCCATCACTGATGATGAGCTTAAATTTAACCTACACATTCTTCAAAGTATAAAGAAAACTCACCAAAAGGTAGATATGCTCTACCAACACCATAGATTCCTGACCTACGATGCCAGACTGTCCCTATCACAAGCTTGTCTTCTCCCCTCCCTTCTGTATGCCACCCCTATTCTAATTCTAACTAATATTCAAGCAACTACCCTGGCCAAACTCCAACAAACTTACCACAAAATAGCAAGGTTCATCACAAACTCCCCACACAACCCTCACCACTGCCTCTCACTCAAGTCATTGCAATGGCTAGAACTCCCACAAAAACTTCTTCTATCTCAGTTTCAAATTATCCACTCCATGCTGTATAAACCATTAACCTGCCCTGCCCTGTCCTCCTTGGTTTCCACCTATACACCAACTCGCACACTTCGTACCTCTAACCAACAATTCCTCAACATCTAGCAACCAAAAAAATCTATTGGTAGATTACTTTATAAATCCACCCTATCCCAGGCATGGAATAACCTCCCATCCCATTTACACTCCATAACACACCCTTTACAATTTAATAAAGAACTCAAACTTCACTTTATGAGGACAAAAAGTTGTACTTGCCATGACCCTATCTTTATTTTTTATTTATTTATTTATTTATTTATTTAACATTTGTTGACCGGGAATGTCCGACTAGGTTCCACAGAGCCTGTTTTCAGCGGAGGCCGGAGAAAACGCTCAGATGCATGTCTTTGGAATGTGGGAGGAAAAACCTACGGGAGGAAAGGAGTGGTATATATATATATATATATATATATATATATATATATATATATATATATATATATATTTTTTTTTTTTTTTTTTTTTGAAATGTCTGAATTTAAGTGAACTTGTAATGTTTTTCCAATTGAATGGATTGTTTTGAAATTGTTCACTGTACTTTTTGCATGTTAAACTATGTATACTTTATCTGTATGTAGTTGGAGCTTTTCTCCTCGGGTCTCCATTGAAAATGGGCTCCTGGCCCAGTTGGACCAACGCGGTTAACAAATGTCAATAAATAAAATAAATAAATATGTCTGATGCAATCTGTCAGACCAGCTATCCAGAGCAACTAGGATTCATCATACCAGTGAGCAGTGCAGTCATTGGTACAATAACCTGTACTGTGACTGCCCTGAAGACTTCCAGGTGTGCTAACAGAGAGCAGGCAGGGTTGCCCAAAACAGAATAATAATAAGTGTTTGTCAGTTCTGTTTGTTATGCTGATGTTAATAATATGCTTTTCTGCCCTTCACAGATGTGTTCTTAATATCAGTTTGTTTTCTTTCAACAAATACCAGGATATACCAAGATGGTTTCTGTGAATGATTACTTGTAGGTTTTATGTGCCGCTGTTGACAGACATGCTTTGGTGTAGCTTTGTGTTGTTTTGAGGAGTAGTAGGCATAGCAGGGGTGCTGGGGGATTGTAACCAGCATTCCATGTTTCTGCTTCATTGCACATGCTTGTGGAAGTTCAACTGCTTCTTCTCCAATGTAACGTGGATGTTCTGTTGTCATTGGTATCCCACCTTTGGACATCACATTATACTTCTACTCCATTATACCTACATGCTGTACTGTCACTGCTGTCCTACCTGTGGACACCACATCCTACTTCTGCCCCATTGTACTTACATGTTGTGGTATAGATTGCCATCCTAGCTATGTCATCTCATCCTATTTCTGCCCCATTGTACTTACATGTTGTGGTATACATTGCCATCCTAGCTGTGACATCACATCCTACTTCTGTCCCATTCTTCTTACATGGTGTGGTGTACATTGCTATCCTAGCTGTGTGCACAGTTTCTTACTTCTACTGCAGTATACCTACATGTTGTGGTGTACATTGCTATCCTAGCTGTGGAACACCACATCTAGCTTCTGTCCCATTCTTCCTACATGTTGTGGTGTATGTTGCTATCCCAGTTGTGGGCACAACTTCTTACTTCTACGTCTACTGCAGTATACCTGCATGTTGTGGTGTACACTGCTGTCCTAGCTGTAGATATCTTGCTCTGGTTCTGTTTCATTACACATGCCTGTGGCAGTGCAGTTGCTTTTGCTTTATTCTGTCTATATGTTGTTGTACACAATGCTGTCCTAGCTGTAGATATCCTGTTGCTGTCCCAGCTGTGAGCATCATATCCTACTTCAGTCCTATTTTACTAACATATTGTGTTGTATTGTAAATTACTGTCCTAGTTGTGAGTACCACACCTTACTTCTGCTGCATTGTACCTACATGATGCAGTGTAGACTGTAGTCATAGCTGTGGGCACTACATCCTACTTCTGCACCATTAAAACTATATATAGTGCTGTAAATTGATGTTCTAGCTGTGAGCACCATATCCTGTCCCATTGTATCTATATGTGTTATAGATTGTTGTCCTCCCATTTGGGCAATGCATCCTATTTCTGCTCAATTCTACCTACATGTTGTGGTGTACACTGCTGTCCTAGTTGTAGATAACTTGCTCTGGTACTGCTTCGTTACAAATGCCTGTGGTACTGCAGTTGCTTGTGCTCCATTCTACCTATATGTTGTGATGAACATTGCTGTCCTAACTGTTCTGTTTCTGCTACAATGTGCATTCACATGGTGGTGCTCTATCTGCAAGGAATCATGCCCACCTTCTCAGGCTTCTGCCTACTTGCACATATATGTGGAGCTGTACCTTTGCACTGGAATATGCTGCTCATTCACACTTTTATGTGATACGTGATCACTTGCTTATCTCTTTTGTATTCCACTTTCAACATGAGCAGAATGAGAAGACAATGCTGCTCTCTCTTAGATCAGGCAGCAGAAACTAATGGCACAGTAGGATTCATGGTATTCCATTAACAAACCTTTGCTGCCTGTGGTGTACCAGCTTTGATCCTTCCAGACTACTGGAACCCTTCCCTTTGTATCTCTGCTCTGCAAATTACCATTACCTGCCTGAGCCGGGGGTGAATCAACTGCCTCCCACTGCTGCCCCAGCAAGCTTAGTATGATGGAGGTGAGTAGGGGTACTACATTGAGAGAGAAATCCATTCATTGCAGATAGGTAACCTGACCCAGTTTCCTGCCCCATTCAGCCACAGCTGGAGCATAAGGTGGAGGTGGCAAATGGTTGGACAATTATACACTGCAATGTCATGCATAAACTGACCAATGCCATTAGACCACTGAGGTGGGTTTAGCTTGTGCCATCAGACAACTAGACCCAGGGCCTCCATCTACTGGGTCCCTTTAATACCTCTCTGAGCCAGTCAGCAGCTGCTATGCTGCATATACCCCAGAACCCCCCCATAAGTCTACCCAAATTTTGTCTTTGAATTTCACACCTCTTTCTTGTGCTTAAACATCCACATCTATTTGTACTGTTCAAGGTGTGTTTGTGTGATTCCCTCACCTACATTCCTATGATGTGTTTCCACTGTCTTCCCTTAGCATCCTTTCCTGCCTATTCATACTTTTCACTCACTATCGTCTTCTCTTCTCTTCTCTTCTCTTCTCTTCTCTTCTCTTCTCTTCTCTTCTCTTCTCTTCTCTTCTCGTCACTTCTCTTCTCTCTCTACAATAATGTGGGGACTTTCCCTACAGAAAAATACATGCTCTATCTTCTCTCTAAGCTAGTTTAGAATGTATGTATTTATTTATTTTGCTAAAGCTTGCTGTGGCAGCCAACCACCACTACCAACAGATATTTGTACTGCCTGCTTTAGCTGTCAGATTTTGACTCACAAGTTTTGCAGTAATAATAAAGCAAGAGAACTCCCTTGCCATTTTTCATATACACTGAAGGAAAGCCAATCTGCTTCACAAACACCATTTATTTTCTTCATTGTCTACTTCCTTAAATCACATTTTTCTGCCTACTCAAGCAATATTGCCCCTATTTGCTAATCGTATCTGGACTGAAGTATCTTTTCTCTGCATGGTGTAAGTCATCCACTACCCAGAAATGCATCTTTATGAATCTTGGTCTGAATCTGGAAATTAAAATTACAGAACAAATAACTCCCATGAATTCTGATTGAGTTCTGTCCTGAAATGGGAAATAGACTTAATTCAAAATCTTTACCATTATAGCAAATTTAATAAAATAAGTATTTTACTTGTATGGTATGCAGAACTTGTTCAATAACCTAGTAATACTTTGTACCACTTTTAAGATTATGTTCCACCACAGTCCACATTATTTACACTCCTTCATATCTTATGCCCAACATATCATTATCCATATATATATATATATATATATATGTGTATATATATATATATATGTATATACATATATCTATATACATATATCTATATATATATATGTTCATAGGTTCTTACTAGGGTATCTGCCCTAGGGCATTTATAAGCCTAGCCAGAGTGTGTTTGGCTTTCGCCACCCATTTTAAATTAATTTTGCTATGCCCTTTTTCGAGGTTAGTATACTGTGCCTCTGTCTAACAGTGACACAGAAGTGATACCCCGGGTAAACCTATGATCTCCAAGCCACTCATCAAGATTCCTCTTGAAGAGAGTCAATGAAGGACTCTGCCTAACCTGGGCTGGGATTTTATTCCAGAGTGAAGGGAGCCTCTGGGTTATGAATCTGTCCCTCCAGCATGTCCTATTTATTTCAGCACTGAGGTTCAAGTCTCTCAAGCAAGTAGCTCGATGGGATTTGTATTTTCTGAGATGCAGCATGTCCATTAATTCTGGGTTGGACATGGCTTTATACGTCAGGCACAGATTGCCTCTGAGCAGGCGGTATGCCACTGAGTAGAGCTGGCGTTTCTTTAACCGGGCAGCATATGGCATCTGTTTGAGCCCTTTGATCCTCTTGGTGAGGTACTTTTTTATATATATGTATATATATATATATATATATATATATATATATATATATATATATATATATATATATATATATATCTATATATATATATATATATATATATATATATATATATATATATATATATATATATACATATATAGGTCCCCTTCAGTAGATCAAACATTTATAAGTTCAAACCACATATGGCCGAGACCATATGTTCAAACTTGTAAAAGTCCGATGACTGGATGGAGATCTCAGTACAGAGCGGAAAGGGAAGATTTCCCATTTCTGCAATGTAGTGCGATCTCGGAGTTTGTTTATTTAAGTAAGGTGGGTATGAGAGTGCAGGGGGGCATAGCCCCCCCCCCTACTATAGACGTTTAGTTTTGTGTTTTGTGGTTTTATGTGGTTTTAATTCAGTGTTCGAACTTTTACGAGTTTGAACATATGGTCTCGGCCATATGTGGTTCAAACTAGTAAAAGTTTAATCTACTGAAGTAGATCCATACATATATATATATATATATATATATATATATATATATATATATAGGTCTACAGACCAAAACATCTAAATCCCAAAACACTGAAACCCAAAATATTGAAAACTTAGAACATTGAAAGTGTGCTTCATAACACTGAAAACTACAATGCATATGTAAGTAACATCCTCTCCATCTATAACAACACCTAACTAACACACTTTCTACTAGGTTTCTGCAGGGGGGCAAGCCCCCCTGCACTCCCCACAACCCCGTAAATTAAATATACCAACTCTAAGATCGCACTACAGTGGAAAAAAAGTTACTTTTCCCAACCTCACTGCATCACAATCGCCATAAACTGAGGTTAGGAATTTAACTTTTTTCCACTGTAGTGCAATCTTGGAGTTGGTATATTTAATTTAGGGGGGGTGTAGGGGGGCTTTCCCCCTTGCAGAAACATAGTAGAAAGTGTATTTGTTAGCTAGGTGTAGTTGTAGGTGGAGGGGATGTTATTTACTTGTGCAATGTAGTTTTTAATGTTATGAAGCACACTTTCAATGTTCTGAGTTTTCAGTGTTTTGAATTTTCGATGTTATGGTCTCAGTGTTATGAAATTCAATTTTATGAAATTTCAGTGTTATGAAGTAGACCTATATATATATATATATATATATATATATATATATATATATATATATATATATATATATATATTTATAGGTTCATAGGTTCATAGATTAGTACTAAGCTAACTGCCCTTGCGAGACATTTTAAGCCTAGCCAATTATCCCTTGTGAGACTCAAACCCTGCACCCTATGTTTGTACCCTTAGTATAAACAAACATTTCTGAACTTATTCCCTTCACTGACCCATTTGCTTAGTCCAACAAAATCTCAGTCAGTATTATGCTAAACTTAAGCTGTAAACCTTTGCCATTACTTTATAGGTTCATAGGTAGGTCTATTTTCTGTATTCACCAATAAAATTGTCTCTAATTGCTTATGGCTTCTTTTTCCTGCCCATTTTAGATCCATTTTGCACTGCTTCATAACTTAACTGCCTCTCCCTCTCTCTCTCTGTCACTCCTTTCACCATTCTTGCAAAACTTTCCTTACCACTCTTATTTTGTATCCCCAAATTTTGTGAAGCCAAAAGGAAATCCAGTCAATAGCTGGAAACATATCAGACTTTACCACTTTTAAAACTTTAATTCTATCCTACTCTAACATCAGCATCTATGTTTCTCATCACATCTTCCATTACTATTTACATTTTCCATTCATACTTGCCCTAAATCTCAGCACACCACATGCCATCTCAAATGGTACCTTACCTACTTCATTTTTTTATAGGTTCAAAGGTTCATATGTGTTTACTAGGCTAATAACCACAAGGGCCTTTTTAAGCCTAGCCATGCAGTCCAAATCTCTGACAAGTTTTGGTACCCTTGATAAATGTAAACAGGGTCATGGAAAATGAAACATTTGCAAGCAAGGGCCTGGGAGATGAACAATTTAAAGGTTGCTTGTGGCCATTAGAGACATAGGTGCCAAGCTAGGGATGAATTTCCTGTTCCCCATCCAATAGCCAAGTTACATTTGATTTGAGTTAGGGAGGAACTCTACTTCACATGAATGGGGAGCCTGTTCCAGAGATGAGGTAGTCTCAGGGATACATACTTGTCTCTCCAGCAGGTCCTATTTATCACAGGCAAGGTTTAAGTTGTTAGAATGGGTAATTCTGGTACTGTTTGTTTTGCGAATATGCAGGAGTTCCATCAAAGTGGGGTATGACAGTGCCCTGTATGCCAGGCATAGATCATCTCCCCTCATCAGCCTGTGGGAGACAGAATACAGAGATAGGACCTTGAGGTGGACTGCACAGGACATTTTACTTATGCCCTGTATTCTTTTAGTAAGGAACCTCTGTGGACACTCCAATTGTTGGATATGCTTGGTTAAGTACATATCAAAGGGAGCATTATACTCAATGATAGGTCTGATGAATGCTGAATAAAGTGGCACAATGACTTTCTTGGACCTAGATGCCATACCTTTATTTATAAGCTGCAAAGCATTGAATGATTTCCTCACTACTGTAGACATGTGATGGTGAAAGGCTAGATTACTATCTATGTGTGTCCCTAAGTCCCTGACTACTGGCTCAGTTCTAAAGGGTGTGCTGTCAAGAGGATAGCTACCAGGGGTGGATGACTTCCTGAAAGATACTATTATGCATTTCTTGGCATTGAATTTTAGGGTCTACATTAGAAGATTGGAACACCATAAGAGCAAATGCTCTAATCAAATGCTAATACTCGAAAGCACACAATATCGAAGGTATGGAACAGAGTTTTTTTTCCCAGGGAAAATAAAATCGCTGGACTGTTGTTGGGACTTTTGGGACTTTGCAGTTTCCTCCACTGTGGTGCAATCTCAGAGTTGGTATATTTAAGTGGGAGGGGGCAAAGCCCCCCACTTTATTTTGTTTTTGGACTTTTTTTTTTTGAGCAGAGATTTTTTTTCCCTGGGAAAAAAAAGCTGTTCCATACATTTGATATTGTGTGGTTTGGGGTATTAGAGTTCAATTAAAGAGCGTTCACTCTTTTGGTGTTTCGATCTTCTAATATAGACCCGACTTTTAGTCCATGGCTCTGACACCATTGTTTGTCTGTCTCAGCCCTTCCTGGAGAACATTTGTTTCAGTGTGGGATTCAATGACAGTTCCTAATTTGCAATCAACTGCAGATTTCATCAGCCAGAGACCATTAACATTGGCCTTGACTTCTGAGAAGTAAATGCCAAAAATGAGCAGTCCAAGGACCAAGTATGAGGGACTCCACTTGTGACTGCACTATTTATAGAAGTGGACTCACCAATTCTAATTTTCTAGGTACTGTTTGTGAGCCAGTTGGCTATCCACCAGGTGACATATGGGTCTGTACCAAACTTCTTGAGTTTGTCAACAATGCCCAAGTAGAGTTTTGTGCCAAATGCCTCTATCAGGTCAAGGTAGGCAGTGTGAATCATTTTGACCTCATCCATTGCTTTGGTGACCTTCTCAAAGAAGTCCACCAGGTTGAATAGGCACGACCTGCCCTTGGTGAAACCAAACTGGGTTGGGTTCAGTGTCCGGATGTTTGCTATATCATTATTGATAATTTCCATGATGATTCTTTCCATGACTTTGCGTATAGCACTAGTTAGACTTATGGGTCTGTAGCTTCCAGGGTCTGTAGATGGCCCAACTTTGTGCAGAGTGATGACTGTTTCAGTTCTTCATTCATGAGGCATGAAGCCTGTTTGGAAGCTACAGTTTAATAGCAATTACAAAGGGCATAATAGGCCATGTTTCATGTTATTTAGAAGTCATCCTGGGATATTGTCTGAGCCCATTGATGCAGTGTTATTGGCCTTAGAGAAAACATTAAGGACATGTCCCTACTGATAACAGGAGGAGTTATATTTCATGGTATTTCCTGAGGGGAAGGTAGAGAGGGGAAAGAGGGCTAAAGTTGGAGCTGAATTTGTTGGTCAGTAGGCTTGCTATATCTTCTGGCTCAGTATAGATGGCTCCATATGCAGTAAGCTCTGCACACAATTGTGTATTGCCTTTGAGGTTGTGGACATAGCTAAAGAATGCCTTGTGGTTGTCCTCGGAATGGGAGCGAAATGTACCTTAAATTTGGCTTTGGCTGACTTTATCTGTCCTCTGAATTGTTTATTTAGTTTAATGAGAGTGCTTCTATCTTGCTGGGTGCTTCACCTCCTAATTTTTGCCATGATTTTCTTCCTCCTGTTATACAGCCTATTGATTTTGTGATTCCACTAGGATGGCTTGTTTTTTGAGTTAGTGTTGTACTTTTTCCAGCTGGGTACAGCTGCCTCTATGCAACTATTAACATGTCTGTATAGGGTTCTGTGAACATTTCTGCATAGGTAGCAGTGTTCTCCAGGTTTATAGGGGCTTGAAAGGTTATCACTTAATAGCAGGAAGTTTGCCTTAGAGTAGTTCCTAGATATACCAGGGTTAGCTGGAGGTCCATGTTTTATTTTTACTTCAAAGGAGATGATTTTCTGGTCTGCGCCTAACAGGGAAGACATTACATTAGGAGGTGTGCATCACTCTCCCATATTAATGAGGACTAATCCATTATGGTTGCACTCCTGGTTGGTGTATTGACAATCTGGTCCAGGGAGTTTTTGTTTACAAAATCCAGGAATCTATGTACCTGTACATTTGGTGTCATATAGGATTGCCAGTTAATAGCGAGGTAATTAAAGTCACCCATGAATATGGTATTGGTTTGGATGATGAGTGTTTTCAATAAGTATGAATACATGCTATGGGTTTCCTGGGTCATAGGAGGCCTGCAGCTTGCAAGGAAGTGGTATTGGATTTTGCCTATAGTGACTTGAACATGGAGTAGCTCAAGTCCATTGGCTTGTTTGACCATCCTTGAGGTATGTTTATTTTTGATGTAAATCGAGACATTTCCACCTTTTCCCTTGTCTGTGTAGCAGCTGATCTAAAGGTGTGGAAGACATTATAACCTTTTACTGTCAGTGTGCTCTCCATGGCTTTGAACCATGTCTCAGTGACTGACAGACATCACCATTCTCTGGTGTGAAGAGAGCTTCTAGGGTGTGGAGTTTTTTTGTTTAGGCTCCTAGCATTGAGCAGCAATACCTTTAGATTTTCTTAGTTTTGATTTGCTATGTCAGAAGTGCTTTCAATTTGGCATTGCCTAAAAAGGCACTATGGGAGAAGACAATGTTTTAGCTAGGAAGAAATGCAGACCATACCTGGTAAATCATCATTGTCTGTTAACCATCTCCTTCCATGCTGACAAATATTGCACCCCATTAAAATGACATCAGAAACTGTACCATTTATTAAAGTCGGTCATTTTTCATCTTTATCTGCATATGCTATTTGTTTCTTAACACTAAACTAACTTACTCTGCTTTCCATCACAATATATTTTTTTGCTATCTAAGCCATTCTTTTATTTTCCCTCATTTGCTGTATAGAATTCCATTTCTAGCTCATAGTACTGGATTTCACACTTTCCTGCCTTTCCCCTCATTTGTCCCACTTTTTTTTCATACAGGTTCTTCCTTCTATCTATAGCCATAAATATCATTGTTTCACATTTTTATTTATCAGCTACCCACTACTTAGTCCAGTTTTTATAACAAAAATTCCATGTCCAAATGGTCTTCCCAAAGTTTATCAAACTTCTGTAAGAAAAATCACTTTGCTTCAGCACCTCCATATCTCTTCCACAAAATCTCTACCTCTAGAGTTCATATCTCAGTGGACCATTATCAGGGTCACACTGTTACTATTATCATTCTTTCCTTGACACTATCAGTGCAGCCCTCAGTTATCATCAACTGCACACACTATCAAAATAGTCATTATAAAGTGTCCAGTTGTTTAAACAATACATTCCTCCAGCTTTCCTTAGTATTTGCATACAAAGAAGAGAACCTAAAATGTTTATTTTAATATAAGCAATCCACTGATAAATTCCTTCCTGGTACAGTTATAGTCACCTCCTTAACTACCAGTACTAAATTCTTCGTAAATAATTTAGCCACAATTTAACATTCTTCAGAACCCCAGAAGACCAGGAATAAATAAATTGATAAAGTTAACAACTTTTTTTACCAATGCAAGATGAAGTGTCCTTTGATTATCAAGTATCCTTTGTTGTAAGGCAGTACCTTTTAATTGCACAACTTATATCTAAAAGTATTGTGTCTAGATCCAGGGATATTATTGCTCCACTGTACTCAGCAGTATTAAGCTGATCAGTGAGTCTAATGCTCCTTTCGGTATGTATCTGTCCAGACACTTGTCACAACTGGAATGACTACAATG
Source organism: Protopterus annectens (assembly GCF_019279795.1). NCBI lineage: Eukaryota > Metazoa > Chordata > Ceratodontiformes > Protopteridae > Protopterus > Protopterus annectens. Next base: position 1,691,239,212 of record NC_056726.1, read on the forward strand.
CTTTGTCAGTAAAATTGTCAAGGACCTAAATCATAAAATGCTATGCTGGCTATCTCAAAATATTGGACCTTTTCACAATAGCATACATGCTGTTTTGAGTGGCAACCTCTTCCTTGTGTTTGGAGCTTCAACAGGCCCTATTCTATCAGACATATTACACATGTAAACCTTTGTATCCTGACTCTTGCTGAAGGAATATAAGGGCTAAAACCTACAATGAACCTATAATGTTGTGTAATTTCAGACTTTGTTCTTTAATCTTATCACAAAAATCCCTTCAAGTCCATCACCTTCTATTTTTCATCTTTATGTCAGGATGTTTTCTGGATAGATCTCTTTCACCAATGGTCTCTGCCTCACTCACAAACACTAAAGCCTCCTTCAGAAGTCATTTTGAAATCATCTTGCAGTATAATAAACTTATTTTAAATCCTTTTACATTGTCTTTTCTTCTGACACATGCATATTTGTTATAATTTTATCAGGTATAGTTAGAAAAAATTTCTTCTTGAAAATTAACAGCAGTCCCAGTTTGGTCCTTCTCCCTCCACCATCCTGTTTTGCATGTTTCCAAGATTTTCTTTCTCAGAAACCACATTTTCACTTTAACAACCACATTTTGTGTCTCTAGTTCATTACAATAAAAGCAGATATGTATTTTCTCCTTCCATTTAGTGCATGTTTCCTTTGTCCTCAAATCTCAATTTTCTTTTGTTTCAAAATGTCATTAAATCTTCTCTCTCTTTCCACAAAACAGCAGTCTTTTGACTTATGCAAAATACCATGCCTTTCCTTCCATATACATTAGTGATTTTTAATCTGTGAATAAACTCTTCATGATTTCTTTTTAAATGCAACCACATACACCAGCTACAAGTGCAGAATCAGTGAATACCTCCAATTGTTTCTCCAGCACAAATTTTCTCACACACTGCTCAACTAAAGCATTCTTTATCTCAATCTCATGAAACACAGTTGTTTGAAATTGCAACACTGTTTTCCTCCTTTTTAATACCATAAGCCTGAATCCTGTAGTCTGAGCAATGTTTTATGCAAGAAAGTTCAGCTGCTATAGAAAAAGATTCACTTCAGCCTCATAGTGAGTGCCATCAAAAGGCTCATCTGCGAAATGAACTTATACCCATACCTGAACATGTAATGCATCCTGAAGCCACAAGTTGGTTTATTTATGTATCCGTTGTTGACCAGGTTAGCCCTACTAGGTTAGTAGCCTCTTTTCAGAGGAGAACAGAGGTGGTATATATACTATTGGGAAGACTTGGCCAGGACACTTGGGGAACTTCTCCTACTCTTGGTCGTCATTGGGGAAGGATTTGTGTGTTACACATCCTGACTTCCTGTTTCCTGTCCAGGCATGGAGGCAGCCAGGAGGAACAGGAAGAAAATATGGCTGATTCAGCTTTGGCTGAAAATGAAGTGAAGGTTGATAAAAATGTAGCTGAAATAGTAGAATCGCTACCAGAAGTTTTTTTTCTGATGCTGTGGGTGCGGAAAAAAACAGTGCTATTGGAAGAAAAGGAGATTGTAGCTGTAACAGAGATGGATTCAGAGGAATTTTTTCAGAGGAGATTGTATGAGGGAGAGACAGTTACCTCTGAGAAATTGCAACCTCCAATCAGAAGGGTTGCAGGATAATTATTTGGATAAATGGAAGAAATGGAAGAAATGGTAAACCAAAATGAACCAGAAAGTAGAGCAGTAATTTCATGGAGTGACATCATGGAGGAAATAGAAGAAGAAAAAGGAGAAAAAGAAACTATGCCAGAGAAAGTTCAAGAGAAAAAAATTATGTACAAACTGTGGGAGAAGGAGCAAAGAAGAAAGAATAAAAGAAACAAAAAAGTATACAGTACGTGTGACCTGTAAAAAGAAGAACATTTGGACAGGTATAAGGTTTGGGACTCTGTCATAGTACCTCTGGGTGTTAAAGCAAAAGAGGTAAGAGAATTTATTTTAATTAATAAAGAGAATTTTTGTGACTTGATATTTGAGACTTGGCAGACCATGGAAAATTGTTTGGGTGAATATGAAAAAAACAAAAATATTTATCCATGGTCAGAATATGTCATGCAAGCTTTTTACAGACAAACAAAAATAATAATGATCCAGTTTAGAAATTAAGTTGAAGCAAAAGAACTGAAAGAACATTTATTAACTATATGTAAAGAAGTAATGGACACTGCAAAAGTATATGATGAAAGAGGACTATGGACTGGGGAATGGGAATGTGGAGTAATACTGAAAATGGAAAATGATAATGTTATGCCCGTACCTATTATTATTAATCTTCATGGTAATAGGGGTTTTGTGAAATACAGGGATCAACCAAACACTTGTTATTTTTGTGGAAAAAATGATCATTTAATCAATTAATGTGATAAAAAAGATGATATTTATGTGGTAAAACAGGGCATAATGCAAAAATATGTGAGTTAAAGTGCAAAAAATGTGGCAATACTGGTCATTCATGGCTAGAATGTGGAATGAATGTGCAAGAAAATGAAAATTAAGTTAAACAGGATAATGAGATAGTAGAATGGGTTACACAAAAAGATGTAACTGATAAAAAGGTTATACATGAAGTTAAAGAAAATAATAAGGAAAAAGAAACAGAGGAGACAAGTGAGGAAGAAGCAGATTGGTGCACAGTAAGAAATAAAAATAATTTGATAGGGAAAAGAGTTAAAGAAAGAAAAAGAAAATTCAAAAACATAATGTTTAGAGAAAAATAAAGGAGAGTGATATGCATTTTATTATACTAACTGTTTTTAAAAGCTGAATATATTAGCTTTAAATGTGAACAGCATGAAAAATCTTAAAAGGAGAATAGGTATGCTGGAGTAATATTGAAAATGGAAAATGATAATGTTATGCCCGTACCTATTATTATTAATCTTCATGGTAATAGGGGTTTTGTGAAATACAGGGGTCAACCAAACACTTGTTATTTTTGTGGATTGGTGCACATGGTGTGCTGCAGTAGATGCACATATTATTGTTTTAGAATATATCAGATTATTAACAGAGGAAGAAAGAACACAAGCTGAAAAACTTTGGAATGGTGCAGTAGTTTGGAACATGGGGAAAGAAACATGTTCAGGCATATGTATATTATATCAGAAAGCATTCAAATATTAGATGTAACCATAGCGGAACTAGGCTGAACTACGGTAATAGACGTGAGATGGAAAAATATGTGTATAGAATTATAGCTTTAAATGCATATGTAACAAAAAAAAGAGAGAGAAATGATGTTTAAAATCATTCTTGAACATGTTTGTGTAAATATGGACATTATAGGGGTGGGTGATTTTAATTGTAATTTAAGGAAAAATAAGAGCAATTGTGATGTTAAAATGGCTAAAGAAATGATGAGAAGTGGAAAGTTAAGTGTCTGGGAGAATAACCACTTGACCTATAAAAGGAATGAAATTAGGACATAATTGATTATTTGTTAATATCTGACAGTTTAAAAGTTATAAAAAAAGGAATTAAGTATGCTAGATTTTCAGATCATGTGGCAATATGGGTTAAACTACAGGAAAATGAAGACTATATAAGAATATGAAAAGGAATACAGAGAATTAATGAAAACAAATTAGATTTAGAAGAAAAAAAAAGAACGCGTGGAAGTATGAAAAAATCATATGGCTATGAGGAAGTTTTATGAAAATTGGACTGTTTGGTGGCCTAACTTTAAATAAAAATATAAAAAAGTATGTGTAGATTGTATAAAGAAGAAAAGAAGAAAAGAAAAAGAGAGATATAAGATATTAAGTCAAGAAACATTTAGAGTCTTATTAGAGAAAAATATTCCTTTTATGAAAAAGAGGAATATATAAAATGAATCAAATTAAAATTAACAATTTGTTATATAAGTAAAAATACTATTTACAAGGAAATAAAGAAGAGGTAGCACCATATTTGAGTAAAATAAAAAATGAAAGATAATAAGCAAATTAAAAAATAAGGAAGGCAAGCAAATATGACAGCAAGAAGGAATATGTATAATAATTAAAGAATATGTATTGGAATGATTTGTTAAGAGAGAAGAAAATATAGAACAAATTTATAAAGGTAAAAAATTAAATAAGGAAGATAATGAGTATTTAGAACAAAATATAACCATGAAAGAATTGAATGAAATTCTAAAAGATATTAACATGAATTCTTCAACAGGACTAGTTAGAATTGAATATGGTATGTATAAAGAAATGAAAGAGTGGCAAAAAATATTTTTTATAGAAGTTATGAATGAATGGTTAGAAACTGGAATTAAAGAGAAATATATATGTACAGGAGTTATTCAATAAAGGAAATAAAGAAGAGGTAAAAAATTGGAGACCTATAACATTGAATAATACAGATTATAAACTTTATGAGCATAATAACAAAAGGTTACAGAAAAAAATGGATAGAATATATGACCAAAACGTATTTGGAAGAAAAGGAAAAGGAAGTCAAGAGTTATTATGGATAATAAGAAAAATAATTGATGGTATCATAAATAAAATGTAGAAGCAAAGGTTATGATAGGGGATATAAGTAAAGCTTATGATAATATTCAATATAAATCATTGTGGGTAATTTTGCAGGCATATAATGTAAGCAAAAAAATATTACAAGTAATAAAATCTATTTATGAAAGGAACTATGTGAAACTAAATGTAACTGGCTGGATTGGGGAAGAAATAAAAATAGAATTTGGAATAAAGCTGGGCTGCCCAGCTAGTAGTGTAATTTTCACATTAGTTATTAATGTAATAGTGAAGAAAATTAATAAAATGTCAGTTAGTGGTGGATACAAAATGACGAAGGAAGTACAATTGCCAGTAATGTATACTTATGTGGATGCTATTGTATTAATTGTTAAAAATGAAGTATGGATGGAAAAAGTAAATGAAAATTAAGTATACATTTTAAAAAATTTTATTTAAGTATAAATAAGGAGAAAAGCAAAGGATTTTGGTTTTGAAGGTATGATAAGAGGTGTTGAGTTCAATGAAAAATATATAAATATATCAGGAATTACATTTGGAAGGAATGAATACAGATGACAAAAATGGGATAATGTACTCAAAGAAGTAAAGGATTTGACCAATTTTTGGAAATCATATAGATTTTCATATAGAAAAAAACACACTTGTTGAATACCACTGCAAGATGAAAATTTGTTTATGTTGCTAACATCTATATGATTCCTATTAAGTATGAAAATGAATTAATGATGATTATATTCTCTTTTGTATGGGGCTGTAGACTGAATCCAGTCAAAAGAAGGATTCTGTATATGAAAGAAGAGCAAGGAGCTTTGTTTTTAATAATCCCAATAATACATGTAGCATCTTTAATTTTATATAAGGTATTACAAGAAATTATGAAATAAAATAAAAACTTAATAGAAATAATACTATATTACAAATACAAAGAATTGTAGGAAGGAATGAAAGTTAAAAAAATGAAGTAAAAGCATTGTGAATGAAGAAATGAAAGAGTACCAAAACAAAATTGTATTATGGGAAATAAAAAATATATATGTAAGAAAAATGGAAAGAAATGGTACTTAAGTATTATGAGAGCATTTTTATTGTATTGATCCGTGGAAAGATTTAGAAATAGATAAGAAAAAGCCATAATGATTAGATATGATAATTATAAAAAGATTAAAGAATGTAATAATTTTTATGGAGCTTGTCTATTAGAAAATTGCCAGTCAAGGCAAATATGCCATACAAAAAAAGGAAGATGCAATGTGTAATAAATGTGGAGAGTTTCAGACTACTGAGCATGTGTTTTTGAAATGTGAAAGAGTTAACAATTTGTGGAAAGAAATATGTAAAGATAATAGGGTTAAAAGTTTGTTAAAATTTGAACAAATAAATATGGACATAATAGAATTGGGTTATTATGGTGTATGTAAACAAGAAGAATTGAAGTAAATGGATGGTTTAATATTTTATGCTTCATGGATGGAATGAGAGACTAAATTAAATTAAATACAATGGAACATTATATGTATGGCATTTGGTGTATTTTTCACTGTTTCTGATGAAGTTCTAAACACTGAATAAAGAACAAAAGTGCTAAACACTTTTTTGGCTTGGTTCTTCCTTGGTGATGCACTGAAGTCTTCTTTAAAAAAAAAAAATATATATATATATATATATATATATATATATATATATATATATATATATATATATATATATAGTGTGTGTTTGTGTGTGTGTGTGTGTGTGTGTGTGTGTGTGTGTGTGTGTGTGTGTGTGTGTGTGTGTGTGTGTGTGTGTAAAAGAAGGACATTTGATAAGCAACTGTGACAAAAGAAAATTTTATATTTATGAGGAAATGGGTCATGATGCAAAAAAAATAATTGAAATGCTATAGTTGTAATAAAATTGGAAATTTACAGGTGGATTGAAAAACTGAAAATAAAAGTGAGGAAAAAGAAAAGGAAAGTGAAGAAAATGAACTATGAGAATACATTTTAGAACTAAGAAGTAGAAATAGAAAAATAGATGAGAAAAAATAATAACAAAGACAAAGAAGAAAGTTCTGAAATAAGTGATCAAGAAGACATAAAAAGGGAGGTAGTAAAAGTGAAAAAAAGAATTCTATTGGTAAAAGGGTAAGATTGTGGCTTGGTATAATTATTAAGGTGTTTGACTCACAGACACAGGGTACATTGTTCGATTCTCACCTTTGGAAAGGAAATTGATTAGGCTTAGAAGGCCCTGTTATGAAAGCTAGCCCAGTAATTAGCTATAAACTTCTGAAACCATAAATCTAAGGAAAAGGGAAAAAGAAAATTTTAGACTGATTTCTGTAAATGTGAATAGTATTAAGAATACTGTAAGAAGAATATGAATTTTGGAGTTGTGTAATACATGTGATGTACATGTAATTATATTAGAAGATGCAAGATTTTTATCAAAAGAAGAAATATTACAAACAGAGAAACTATGGGGAGGAAATATAATCTGGAATTTGGAAAATGATAGATGTTCTGGAATAGCTATATTTTGTATTTAGTAAAGATATTAGATGTAACTTTAGCAAAAATGGAAAGGTTAACTATTGTAGATTTAAAAGGAAAGAACAAGTATATTGAATTATAACATGTTTATACTAACTGTAAAGAAGGGGAAAGCTTATTTCATCAGATTTTAGACTATGTAATAATAAAAATTCATATTATAATAACAAGAGACTTTAATTGTGATTTAAGAGGCAAGCATAAAAAGAAGGAAATTATATAAGAAAATGTTAAAAATTGTAAGATATGGTTAGTCAAAGCTTTGGGACAAAAATTCACGGGCTTACAAAAGACGTATAGAACTGAAATAAATTTTGTTATAGTATCAGAAGGTTTAATTATAGGAGAAGGTGGGGTAGTAGAAACAAGATTTTCAGATCATCTTGCAATATGGCTGGAAGTAAAAGAAAATGAATATATAAAAATAGGCAAAGGACTAAAAAGGATAAATGAGAAAGAGTGGAATGAAGTAGGGAAGAGATTTGTAATACAGTTATAGAAAATCATATTATTATGAGAACACTTTTATAAAAACTGGTCTGAATGGTGGAAGATATTTAAGGCAGGGTATATAACACTTACAGGGTTAAGAATTCCAGTTCTGTCAACATATGCAGATGACATTATAAAAATTGCAAAGAACAACATTTGGATAAAAACATTAATAATTTGCACAAATTTGTGTCTAGTACAGATGATAGAAATGGCTTTAAGTAAAGAGAAAAATAAAGATTTAGGTGATGTAGTAAAGATCGGGGGTATATATTTTACAATAAATTAAATTTTTGTATCAGGTATATAATTTGGAAATAAAGATATCAGTAGAATTCAGTGGGAAAAACAATAGAAGAAATAAAGCAAACATCTATTCTGGAGAACATATAAATTATCATTCAGAAAAAGGATTATTTGATAAATTCAGTACTGATGGGAAAATTAGTATACTTAGCAGGTGTATTTATGTTGTCAACATTATTTGAAAAGGAATTATTGCAGATATTTTTTCATTTATTTTGGTTCTAGATTAAACCCAATAAAAATAGGAGTTTTATATGTAAATAAAGAAGAAGGAGGTTTAGGGTTAAATAATGCAGTGATATAAGCTGCTTCATTAAATGTGTACATGTTAAAGTGGATAAATGAAAAAGATGAAAGATTAATAATAAAACTGTATAAGTATAAATTTTGGGGTATGGTAAAAAAGAGTAAAAGAGAAAAAGTGTGTATAAATTAAGAAATAAAATGTTAACAAGAAATTTTGTGGAAAATAAAAACTGATGATATAGAAAAAGATATAAAAGTATGGTGTAAGAATGTAATGATAAAATATTACCATGCAACACCATGGGAAAATGTAAAAGATAAAAAAATGAAAGCTATAGAAATAAGAAGGAAATCAGGTATAAAAAGAAAAGTGATAGAATATGTTTACATTCTCAAGAAGAAAAAAAAATGGAACGTGTTTTTGAAATGTAAAAGAGTAAAAAGGATATGAGAAAAACTATGTAAAGAAGATTTTTTGAAGATATGAAAAGTGAATAAAATAAACATGGATATGCTTAAATATGGATATTATCTGAATAAAAGTAAAGAATATGTTAAAAGAATAGATAAAATATATTTTATGCTATACAGAATGAAAGAATAAATTATATTACATCTAATGGTTAATGGATTTTAGCAACAATATAAACTAAAATCATATGGTGGTTATGGAAAAAGGGCCGGGGTCTAATACCGATTAATTTTAGCATGATTGTTAAGAAAATTATGAATAGTCTAAACAGATTTTTATATTTATATATTTTTACATATATAAATATTTGTAAATATGTAAATATTTTCCAAATAAGAGTTATTTTTGCATAGAAATAAATTACCGCTACAAAAGCAGTGCATTACCTGTTGTACCACTGATACTACATTTAACCAAAAGTCATGTCTATGTAGAAGAGCCTCACCTGAATTAAAAAAAAATAAAATAACTGCAGTAGAAACTTGCAACATTCTGTATTAAATCTTTGTATTCTGATTCAGTTAAATACAGCCACTTAATAAGGGTTTCTGAACATCAAGAGCACTGACACTCGTGGTTCCCTCCATTACCCTTTCATGAGCTCTCTCTCCTAATTCATCCAAACATGCATTGTCTGCTTTATTTCTTTCTATTTTGTCACTGCAAGAGGAATAGTTGCATAATCCACCTCTCTAACTGTTCTTGCAACTGTGTGTCTGATAAACCATCCTGGAAAAGTTAAGTCAACCATTTCATCCTCAGTATCATCATTGTACAAAACTGTAACACTTACATCCAGGGATAAGTTTGACTCCTTAGGCTTCATCAAAATCTCAGTCATTGCCATCATACCCTCCATATTGTTTACTAACTAGGCTGGCATGTTGTTCACCTTACCATTCAGCTTTACCCAGGAAATGGAATGCACATACAGGGTTCCCTGCTGCGCTGGTCAAAATTATTTTAATCAGTTTGAATGTTGAAATTAGTCTCCCCCAAAATTAGGCCATAGGCCTAGTGGGACTAACCTGATAAAAAAATAAATAAAATAAAAATCTAAATCTAAATTTTGATATTCACCAAATTTGAAATCAGTATGAACAATGCATTAGAAAATTCTGTTTTTTGTTGAGTACATCACCAGAATTGTAATTTATACAGCACTGGAATGGAAATAAAACTCAGAAATCTGTATCCTGCCTGATATTGCATAGCATGATAAATAAATAATGACAACATTTAGCTTATTTCTTATTAACCTCATATTTCTTTGTTTATCATTCGTAACTCCTTCAGATGATCATTTGAATAATGCTTTAGATAGGTTTTTACAATATGTACAGTAGTCACCAGCGTTGGTTTTAATTCTCATAGAATGCTGATCCATGAACATATCTACAGCCTGTAAGAGCTGATGCATCATTAAATAGCATATTTACGGTACTGTGCTTGTTTTTAAAATGGTGATAGACAAATGTAACACAATATTTTCACAGCTCTTACATTTAATTCCACAGTTGTGCATTAAGATGATACCCTCTTTTTATTCTACTCTTTCAGATCATTTTTATTCTTGCCCATTATTGCAATACAGCTAAACAGCTTACAAAGGAATGGAAACTTGATTAACAGTCATGTGTGAATAAAAATTAGTAACAGCATTATACAAATCTGTGGAACTGGACAGTAATGCATTGTCACACAGAAGGTACTTAAAGGAAAATTTGACCCAGAAATTCAGTATAACAACCTTTCTGCTCATCTATGGCAAAAAGGTCAGATAGCACTCACTTCAAAAAGAAACTGCAGTTTGAAGTATTAATTTAATTTTATATTGTTTTATTTTATCTTATTCTCAAAGTATATTCAAATTGTGAATAAAAGAAACTTTACTGAGCAGAAAAACAAGTTCTTCACATTTTTATGTAATTTTGCACTACAAATAACTTATCTTCATTATTTGCATAACAATTTACCCAAATCTTACCCCTCTGGACAACAGTGGCAGTTCAGCTGTCAATGTATGCACTTAGCTGACCTCAGTGAGACAATCTGAAGATGTAAAACTGTAGATAGTGAATAGTATGTCTAGCCTGGGTGACATAAAATGAAATAGATTTCTTTTCTGAAACAACACAAAATCTAAAAAGGCAAAATGGTTGGGTCTTCATTATCTGAGGATGAAAGGAGAAAAGAAATTAAAAGGCAGTGAAAGGATTTGGGGTTATAAATAATAATATTATAGGGAGAAGTATAAATCCAGTGATGAGGCAAATTACAGTGTAAGGCAGAAGTTTACTTTAAAAGCATATCAACATACCATCCGCAATGAACACAGAATGTCTCCATTTTCTTGCAGTTTTGCACCAGAAATGTTGCTATTTCATATGACAGACTGAGAACATAAAAAGCAGTAGCTAGTGTACTGAATGAACTGGCATACAGACTATATCCTAAAATGAGGGGAATATAAATTTGGCTACAGTTATTATGAGGGAAATTGTATACCACATGAGGTACATTTGATAACCCATAGTCTATGACTTTCCCCCAGATTCACCAATCTTCCGTGCCGGACTAGATTAGTCCTGCATGAAAGTGCCATTTAGGAGCAGGATGGCAGCATGCCATGCAAATCAATGAAGGCATGCTGCCCAGGCTCCTAGGCTTACATGGAGCATGTATGAGTGTGGGGGGCTTGTCTGAGAGCAGAGCTCTCAGAATAAACACGCCCCTGCAATGTAGAACAGTAGAAAGTGGGAAGAAATGAGCGAGATGGCTCATAGGTGTCCACATATCCCCACCAACAGTTCCCCATGTGTACTACAGCAACAGTACATTAAAATGAAATGAAGAAACTCATGTATTCATTTTGTTTAAAAATCCAAGTACAGCTAACCATAGGTGCGCGGGAGTGCCCAACACTTATCTACGGTTAAAGCAGCTGAAAAGGCTGAAGAGGATAACAAGGAAGATATATGCAAATGAAGCAGCACAGCAATAGTGCAGTGGGCAGAGCATTTGCCTAATGAACAGGCATTCCCGGTTCGAGTAGCGTAGTCTATTTTACATGGCAAAGCATGTTATAACCAATAATATTGTTGTAAAACCCACTAAGTAACATATATGTATGAACGAGAGTACTGCAGGAAATGCACATGTGAAGTAGCAGTGTCATAATGAATAAGGCACTAGTAACTAGGTGTAAGCACAACTAAGCAGTAGTAAGCATATGTAAGTACTAGTAAGTGTGTTTATGTGCATTTGCATGGAAGTAAGCACTGCCTACACAGATTAAGCAATGTGGAAGCTAACTGAGTATAAGAAACTGTAACTGGAAGTTAGCAGTGCTTAGCTCCATGCAAACCCGCATACAACTGCTTTAAAGTGCCTTAATCGCTCTGTATCCAATGACCCGTGTTTTGCCCAGCAACAAAATGAACAGCCTCTGCAAGGCTCAAACCCAGGACCATGCACACCATACCCAAAGTGATTTACCACTAAGCCATGCCAAATATACATAAACCTGATATTTTGAGAAACATAAAATCCAGCCCAGTCATGCAACAGTACAGAGAATGCATAACAACATCTAGATGTATGTGTGTGTGTGTGTGTGTGTGTGTGTGTGTGTGTGTGTGTGTGTGTGCATACATGCATGCGTGTGTGCGTGTGTGCGTGTGTGCGTGTGTGTGTGTGTGTGTGTGTGTGTGTGTGAGTGTGTGTGTGTGTGTGTGTGTGTGTGTGTGAACTCACACAGTATTTTGGTGTGTGGTTGTATCTTAATATTGTTGGGTATGTTTATAAAGGTGTAGTGAGAATCTTGGGGCATGGTGGGGGATCTGTAGCAAACTACTATTTGGAGTGCAGTCTTACCTAGTGTTAGTTGCACCTGGAGATTCTCAGATGCATTGTGTTGGGAACTAAGCTGGAGGTGTGAATAACCTTGGTGAATATGGACAGTCCTCCACCTGTAGTGTTGTGGTCTTGGTTTGGTACCCGAAATGTGTGATAAGAGTTGTAGCCTGGCATTACAGGTATGGTCTCTGGAGCATTGTACCAGGTCCCATTTACTGCACTGAGAGCAATGTTCATATTTGTAAGTGTGCCTCAAGAGAGTGCCTTTTCAGGTTTAGATGTCTAGCATTGAGTAGTAGTACCTTCAGTTTTGCATGCTTGTGCCTGTTATGGTGGTGGTTTTGTACTTTGAACCTTGCCTAGATAAGGCACTATGGAGGTGCTAAGAGCTGTAGCCAGTAACCTAAATCCCAGGGGCAATAGGTGCAGACCATCTCTGGCAAAGCATCGTGGTTTGTCAATCATGTCGTCCCAGGCAGACAGATACTGGATCCCCTTTGAATGATATCAGAAGCTTAGCCACTTGTTGAAGTCATTGCTGTGTGTATGTATATGTGTGAGTGTTTTTATGTGTGTGTGTGTGTGTGTATGTGTAAATATATATATATATATATATATATATATATATATATATATATATATATATATATATATATGTACATATATATCTCCATATATAAATATGAATTTAAATTATGTTCCTCTTATGTGTTACTTGTTCTATATTTCATTCCCCTCTCCCCCACCCACTAGGTGGGCCGACTTGTACAGGCCCATCCAACTCAGCCCATCCTCAACCCATACATTCATTCCCCACAGTTCCGCCCCCAACCCCACCTGCTGCACACACACAGCCACCATCCCTTCCCTGGTTACTGGTCTGTAGCTATCACACCATCACACTTTGCCCACCCTCCACTCCTCCTCCCCTCGGGACTCATCCTGTACATTGCCCTGACCCAAGTATCCTAGGTCTGCCACATGCTGTAGTCCATGCACATATGTACACAGCCATGTGTACCTTTGCAGACATGGTTTTAGCAGAAAGTAGATCACCCAATTTTTGGGTTGCCCTGCATGGGACGAATGTTTCCCTGGTAATAACAATAGACTTCATGTTTGACTTTGTTTACACTAATGGTTTTATTTGTAGGTATCACAAAGCATACGTGGCACATAAGGTTGCCCGGTATGCACACGAAACCTAATAGGAACATCTAATTCAGGTATACGGGAAACACACGACCCTGGTATACACACGGCACTACAGGTTCCCCTCCTGATAACTAAATTATTGTCTAATGAAGATGCACTGCTTTAAAGTGCCTTAATCAGTCTGTATCCAACAGCCCATGTTCTGCCCAGCAACAAAATGAACAGCCTCTCTAAGGCTCGAACCCAAGACCATACACACCATATACAAAGTGATTTAACCACTAAACCATGCCAGATATATATAAACCTGATGTTGTCAGTAACATAACATCCAGCCCAGTCATGCAACAGTACAGAGAATGTATACCAACATCTAGATGGTATGTGTGTGTGTAATTATATCCATATCTAAACAGATGCTACACACACACACATATATATATATATATATATAGTCTGAAATATATACATAGATATCGATATATATGAACATATACACACATGCAAATGCTGACATCTACATATATATATATATATATATATATATATATATATATATGTATGACAACACCTATATGTCCACATATACACAGCAGGTTACATATATATAAACAGATATATACAGACATAGTTAGAAAGTAAGCAAATATATATACCTATATAGGTATATATGGGCATACATCCATAGATAGCAATGGTAGATTAACAGAAACACATATGTCCACATTCACCGTTAATGGGGTTGGGAGACCACAAACAATATATGCATTGTAGTAATTGACACCCCCCCACAGCCAAGCATGTCCGCCCTGCAATACAGTACCAAGTTTAATGTATGTTGCTTGATCTATATAAATAATGGTTTAACTATATTGTCATTTATCTGTTATTTGCATATATTTCATTCCTCTCTCCCCCACTCACTAGGTGGACCGACCAGTACAGGCCCATCCAACCCAGCCTCTCCTCGACCCATAATGTCATTACCTACAGTTCCAACCCCCCCCCCCCACCCACTGCACACATGCAGCCACCATCCCTCCTCTGACTGCCGGCCTGTTGCTACCACACCACCACACTTTGCCCACCCTCCACTCCTCCTCCCCTCAGGATTCATCTTGTATGTCGTCCTGAACCAAGTATCGTAGGCCTTCCACACACTGTTATCCATGCACATGTGAACACAGCCATGCTTACCTTTTAAGATATGGTGTTGTTGCAAAGAAAATCACCCAATTTCTGGGTCATCCCGCATGGGATGAATGTCTCCCTGGTAATAACAATAGACTTCATGTATGACTTTGTTTACACCAATGGTTTTAGATAAATAACATAAATATGTGAACTGGAGTACTGCAGTAAGGCCAGATGTGAGTTGTTAGTGTAATAAAGTGTTGAAGTCCCCAGGACCCCATACAGTGTACGTACACATGAACCACAGATACCAGACACAGATATAACATGTAACAAATCATAAATCAATGTCAAAAGGAAAATATAATGATACGGTAAAAAAAAAAAAAAATTAATCTGCTTTTACTGTATTTATGTTTCCTCCTACTTTATTTTGCTTTTGCCTCTTCTTAAAAGTACTCAATTTTATTTATTCTGCTGCATTTATTGCTGCTTGGTAGTAGCCTGGTTAAATTGTAACTGTTATTCTAAGTCTTTTGGTTTAAGCACTTGGGCTTCATACCGGTTGTTTTACATTAAGAAGATTTGTGGTCTGCACTGTTGTGGCAGGACAGGTAGCTTACATCCTTCTAAGCTAGGAATTGCTGATTGAAAGCTCAGTGTCGGCTGTTCTAAAAGTGTATTAGTTCTGGTTTAAGCACTTGGGCTTCAGGCCAGTTTTCTACATTAAGAAGGTTTGTGGTCTGCACTCTTGTGGGAGGAGAGGCTGGATTCTGCCCTTCTGAGCTGGGAATTTCTGGTCACAGGCTTATTGTGCCTGCTTATTCGAACTGTTTCTTTCTGAAATTGGTGCACCTTGTTGCTGCAGCATAGGACCAGATTCAGGCCTGCTAAATCTAGCTTTGTTTGTATAACATAAGCACTGATCCAGGCCATCTTTTTTGGAGGAGGTTCCCCTGATCCCTAGTAGCGGGAGTGTGCAGTTGGAACTTGTCTGATTGAAGACTACTGGAACAGGGCTCAGTTTTGAGTTTTTTCTGGTTAATTGGGTAACTTGTTTAAATCAGATTGTTCGTTTTCTATTGTTTTATATATATATATATATATATATATATATATATATATATATATATATAAATTCACTTTATTCATCTGCTTTTACTGTGTTTGTGTTTCTTCCTACTTTATTACTAGGAGCATTGACTACAACTCTGAACTGAGATATATAACAATAAGCTTCTTTTTATGAGCATTTAAAGTGTTTTTTGATTGTATCTGCTTTATTTTCTGAAAAAAAACATATACATATATATATATATATATATATATATATATATATATATATATATATATATATTTATATATACTTGTTTCCCACCTTTCTAAGCTAGTATAGTCCAGTTTTCAGGTTAGTGCTGAATTCAGGGCTGTTTTACAAATCTCTGGGTTTGCCCATACCTTGGATAGAAGGAAGTTTCTCTGTTCACCTGTGAGAGAGGGGAGCTTTGAGCAGCCTATCTGTCTCTGGAGGAGTGGTTTCAGCCCAGAAAATAGTAGATTATTGGCCATTTTGGGCTAATTTCTATCTCTTTCATTGCCTTGTTACAAAAACACATTTGCCCGGTTTTGCGCACCGGGCAGAGCCGGTTAGCTAGGATATATCTATTCCCGGCTCCACAAAGTCTCCTCTTCAATTTTTCCCTTGGAACTAGACAAACTTTCAACTTAAGCACTCAAGCCATTCATTTCTCAGCTGGCACTTGCTCAGAACTCATAGCAGGCACTTATAAACCCTAGCACTACAGAAGGACAAGGCTCTCTATTCAACCTTACCAGCCATTCAGTAAAACAGTTTACTGTACCTATCCAGGCATGTCCAAAGGGCAGTTTCAGGTGTACTCTCCAGTCCAACTGGTGAATCTGGGCATTTTGAGGCAATGTTACAACTGCCTCATGTATACAGACAACCCTCTTCTTCTACCACCAAACTCTAATACATGCGAGAGATGCATTTATACAGCCAAACTGGAGGCTAAGCTCTCTCAACCCAAAACTGGATCAGCCAACCAAGAGGAGAAGGGAAATACTAGCATCATACCACCAGTCTCACATAGACCCATTAAACCAGCACTGGCAAAAAACACATGTAATTACACAAAAACATACTCAGAGGCTCTAAATAAAAGCCTGCAAAAGCAACAGAGCCCTCCAAAGCAGACATCCAAGCAACCTTCACCCCCCAACACAAACCATGAAACACATACTTCACAAAACCAGTGTGCCACGCAATCACAGCCCTCAAGGCAAAATAACATACCCAACATACCAGTAATAGGTGACTCTATAGTCAGGCACACTGAAGTCCCACACACTAGGCTGAAAAAAGAGAAGGTTACTGTTAGCTGCCTGTCGGGTGCCAGGATCCGCCACATAACACAAGCACTCAGGTCACTCCAGAATAAATACAAATATGACTCTGTCATTGTCCATGTTGGTGTGAATGACCTGAGCCATACCTCCCTGGATTACATGAAAGGAGACATGGAAGAGCTCTCTGATCACGTAGCCCAGGCCGGTATGATCCTGACCCTGAGTAGCATTCTGCCCTCACCAAGAAAGATACCACGGTATAAAGAAAAAATTATCAATTTCAACAACTGGCTAAGTTTCTGGTGTCATTCAAAGGGGATTCAGTGTCTGTCTGCCTGGGATGACATACTCGACAAGCCACGCTGCTTCGCTAGAGACAGCTTGCACCTGTCACCCTGAGGCTTTCAAATACTGGACAAGGCTCTGGCCACCCCATAGTGCCGTTTTTAGGCAAAGCTCAAAAGATAAACCCACCGCTGTAAATAGCACAAGTAACAAAAATCTGAGGGTAGTACTACTCAATGCCAGAAGTCTAAACCTCAAAATGCATGCACTCAAGGCACTCCTCAGTATGGAGAAAATCGATATATGTGCTGTAACAGAAACCTGGTTTAAGGCTCCAGAGAGCACCCCAGCACTACCAGGCTACAACTCATACCATACATTTCGGCCACAGAACCCGGACCGAAATACAAAAGGTGGGGGGAGTATCCATATTCATCAAGAATACCCACACCTCCAGGTTAGTGGCACAGCACGATGCTTCAGAGATTATCCACGTGCAACTAATAATGGACAAAACTGCAATTCAAATTGTAGCTTGCTATAGATCACACACCATGTCCCAGGACCCCCATTCCACATTTCTAAAAACACTGGGTAACATAAAGTTCCTACCAAACACCCTAATATTGGGTGATTTAAACTACCCAAACATTAACTGGGAGAACTACTCAGGTACTAACTCCCTTGCCCAACATTTCCTAGAATTTATAAACTTAAATGCCCTGGAACAATTGGTCAACACTCCTACCAGGGTGACAACATATTGGACCTGGTCATCTCCAACATGGGCGACCAGTGTTCCACACCGGAGGTCAACCCCTCGCTGGTTAGATCTGACCATAAACAAATCATTTTGGATATCCACATTCTGCCCCCACCCCCAGACAAGGAAACAACCATGAAAAACTTTTCAAAAGCAAACTTCACATTACTTAAGACTGAGGTGGAAAGTTTCAAAGCCCCCATGCTGTCCAACGCTGCTAAATCCTTTACTAATGCATTCTACGGGCACCTACAAGAATACATGGATCATGTTATCCCAAGCAAAACCAAGACTCACTCCTCCAAGAAAAGGAAACCAGTCTGGTGGACCCCTGCCATAAATAAGCTATACAATAGAAGGAGGAAACTAGTACAGAAAAGAGTAAAATCCCAAGAAGGGAAGACATCCCGGATCAGTATCAGCAAGAAACTACGATCCCTCATAAAATCTTCCAAGGCGAGCTTTGAAAGGAAACTTGCCAAGGACTCCAAAGATAACCACAAGGCATTCTTTAGCTATATCATGAATCAAAGTGGCAATGCTCAGATCTGCTCAGAGTTAGTGCAGAATGGCACAATATGCACTGAACCAACTGATATTGCAAACATCCTGGCAGACAGGTTCAGTGCAAACTTCACCCCCCTCTCTCCCCCAAAAGGGCCCATTACCATACTAGAAAAATGTAGAGCCCCTGAAATCACAGAAACTCAGGTTAAAATAGCCCTCTCCAAATCCAAAAATACAGCATCAATGGGACCAGATGGTGTCCTAGGCTGTGTCCTACATGAGCTCAAAGACAAACTAACCCCTCACCTAAACACACTGTTCAAACTTAGCCTCTCCACAGGCTATGTACCCATAGAGTGGTGCACAGCAATGGTTATTCCACTCCACAAAGGTGGAGCCAGAACAGACCCTGGGAACTATTGCCCTATAAGCCTGACTAGCTTGGTCTGCAAGGATATGGAGTGCATCATCATGGAACTCATTAATAGAGACATTGGGAACCTCCAAACACTAGACCCTAGTCAGTTCAGCTTTGATAAGGGCAGATCATGCCTCCTAAACCTGGTGGACTTATTTGAGACAGTTACCAAGGCTATAGATGAGGGAAAGGTGGTGCACACAGCCTACCTAGACCTCGCAAAGGCCTTCAACACCATTCCTCATTCTGGTATTATAGACAAGCTCACCAACCTGAACATAAACCCCTATGTCACAAGATGGGTTGCCAATTGGCTAATGGACAGAACCCACATGGTGACAGTTGCGGGAGCTAGGTCTGACCCTAAACCAGTTACAAGTGGTGTTTCCCAGGGCTCAGTCCTAGGACCCCTTCTGTTTGGCATATACTTCTTAGAGGTACAAACAAGCACAGGAGGACTATGGCTGACCAAGTTCGCAGATGACTGCAAACTAGGGGCTATAATTCACTCACCAGCTGACACAGACATCCTCCAAAAGGGTCTCACTAGGACGGATACCTGGTGTCAAAATCATGGCCTCAAGCTAAATGCCAAAAAGTGCATAGTTATTCCCTTTGGAAAAAATAAAGTACCCACAAACTACCACATAGGTTGTAGTCCCCTAAATACGGAAAATGTAAAAAGGGATCTGGGGACCCAAGTAGATAGTAATCTCTCCTTTGATAATCACATTGCCAAAGTGGTTAGAAAATCCTTCTATGTGGCCCACCTAATCACAAAAGGGTTTGCATCCAGATCAAAAAAGGTCATTGTGCCCCTCTACTCATCACTCATCAGACCCATCATATAGTACAATGCCTCATTTGGGATGTACCTTACAAGACACCTGCAACAGCTGGAAAGACCACAGAAGTACCTCACCAAGAGGATCACTGGCCTCAAACAGATGCCCTATGCAGCTCAAATGAAGAAACTCCAGCTGTACTCGGTTGCATACTGCCTGCTCAGAGGTGATCTCTGCCTGACATACAAGGCCATGTCCAACCCAGAATTGATGGACATGCTCCACCTAAAGAAAACCTTATCCCCTCAAGCCACATGCTCTAGGGATCTAAACCTCACCACAACAATAAATAGGATGTGCTGGAGGGATAAATTCATGTCCCAGAGACTCCCCATGCTTTGGATCAAGATTCCAATCTACATTAGGCAGAGCTCCTTGCTAGCACCCTTCAAGAGAAACCTTGACGAGTGGATGGGAAACAGAATGTTTACCCCATGGATCACTTCAGTGGCTCTGCTGGACAGTGGCACAGGGAACTAATCTAAGGGGGCAATGAAAGCCAACACATTCTGGCTAGGCTTATAAATGCCTTCGGGCAGATAGCCTAGTACCCACCTATGAACCTATGAACCTATGTAAGCAATGCTAAGCATTGCAGTGGACAGCCTACGTGATGTAAGCAATGTGTAGGCCGGCTACCTCAATCTTCCCAGTGGTATGCCCCTTTAAGCAATGCCAACATTAGGTAAGCAGGTGTGCCAATAGCATACCCTTTTCAAAACCGTTCAATCACGGGAAGGTGTGGAAAATTGGGTGTATTTAAACCCCATAGGCACCAATAATTCCCATAACAGGTTGCAGCTACCTACTGTAGGCAGAATGGCTGGAGTTGAGGAAGAAAACAGGGATGTAGCCACCTACTGATAGCACTCAACACACACACACACTGCCAGTGATATATCTGACACAAGACCTGTGTGGTGGACAGACAAAACATAGGCCCACAGTTGAGAGCTATGCAGATAGACTGCAGTCCATGTTAAACTAGTATGCACACACAAACCCTGCAAAACTGGTGCTATACAATGCATATACCAACACTACTCACACTCTGTCTGTAGGTCTGGAACCTTATACAAATATGTAGCAGCCCTGAGACTGCAAGTCCTCTTCTGAGAGGTATTGCTACCTGCTGTCTGTAACACTGCTGCCCACATACAGGAAAGATGTCCACCATACAGGAAAGGTAAAGGGACCACTCCCAAATGATGTAGGGGATTTATAGTAGTCAGTTGCCATGACAGTGGTAATTGGAAGCACTGATTGGTGCAGAGGCCATCATCTGATTATGTGCTTCACCT
Source organism: Protopterus annectens (assembly GCF_019279795.1). Lineage (NCBI taxonomy): Eukaryota > Metazoa > Chordata > Ceratodontiformes > Protopteridae > Protopterus > Protopterus annectens. Next base: position 1,691,260,421 of record NC_056726.1, read on the forward strand.
GCAAAAGCCATGCTACAATCTATTCAAAGCAGCTCATTCCAGCTGCTGGAGACAGAGAGAGAGACACACACACACAATCTCAATCACTAAAGAAAAATAGCTGTAGGCTAAGGACAGGAATAAAAAGAAAGTTTTGAACAGACATCATTCACACAACAGGTATGTGAAGTATATATGTATGTAATTGACTGTAGTACTTGGGCCATAATAATGGGATAGATGATGCTGAATGATTTATATATGCCAGCAGGTGTTGTTGTTTTAGTGATGTTCAGCTGAACAAATGCTGTTCCTGTGGGTGGTGGGCCATACCCATCGACTGTGCAGAGCAGCACTGACTGGCAAGATGTAAGCCATCATAGTGTGTGTTGTGTAATGGAAAACATGTCTAGTAGTGTGGGCAATAGCCAGTGGTGGAGGTAATGGCATATTGAGGGATACATGGACTCCAAAGCCCACCACTTGCAGAATACTCATGTAAATGTGTAATGTAGCATGCTGAAATGCCATAGGTGTGTAATAGGTGTACCTGCAAACTGTCTGTGTATATACTTCCCTAATGTTAGGCTGTGTCCATATGTGGCACCTGTCTGTGGTGTAGCAAGGCAGAACACTCCAGCTGTGCAGGAAGGAGAATCAGAGATCGTGGACCTGATGTCTGAATGTATCCTATGTACCATACACACACATATAGATATATATATATATATATATATATATATATATATATATATATATATATATATATATATATATATATATATATATATATATATATATATATATATATATATATATATATATATATATATATATATATATATATATATATATATATATATATATATATATATATATATATATATATATATAAATATAGATACATAAATATGTAGATATCTATATAGCTATATATATATATATATAGATACATATACATGTATATATATATATATATATATATATATATATATATATATATATATATATATATATATATATATATATATATATATATATATATATATATATATTAGAACACCGAACTTTCAAAATTTCGAGTGTTCTAATATCGAACCCTTTATAATCGAATATTTAAAACATCGAGCATACAGAGCAGCAAATTTTTTTTTAGGGAAAAAATTTGCTGTTCCAAAACACATACACACAACACAAGCACACCAAACAAACAGCAATCCACACACATACACCTAAACTCTTGCACCTAACCCTACACTGAACTATACATACACAACTAACTATCCACTTACTTTAAGCCAAACCCTAACCCTATGGTTCGTCACTATCGCACAGTCGCCTCACCCATGTCCTAACCCTAACTCGCCTACCCCGCACTAACCCTCACGTCCACACAATCACACACTTACCTGATCCGACCCCTAACCCTAACTCGCCTATCCCACCCTAACCCTCACATCCACACAATCGCACACTTACCTGTACCTGACCCGTAACTTTCCACCACAGCGCTGAAAATACTGAAGCAACTGAAACGGACAACCAAATTCTTTCCCTAGGAAAACATTTGGTTTTCTATTTTATTTTCAGCGTTCGCTGAAAACGGGTCAATACTAGAACACTCAAAATTTTGAAAGTTCGGTGTTCTAATATAGTCCCTAGATATATATATATATATATATATATATATATATATATATATATATATATATATATATATATATATATATATATATATACATATATTGATATATACATACATGTATGTCTACAGATATACAGACACCTACATGTATATATAAACACAGATATACAACATAATATATATGTACACATATATATAGGGATATATACATGTCTGTGTCTACATATATACAAACACACACACATATGTACATATATATATATATATATATATATATATATATATATATATATATATACACATACACACACGCCCCAAATGTTTGCATCACAGTGCTGTGTGCTATGTGGTAGGAGATTTCACACATAATGCACACAAATATACAGCAGTAACTGTGTGCAACATGGACAGGTATGTCACTTGTGAACCCCTTTTTGGGACCACATTGTATTTGTCTGTGAAGATGGGATTGTGAATCCAGGTAAGGTTAGCAGGTATATTTGTGGAGGTGGGTTGGGTTGATAGATAGAGAACAGAGCCTACAGGAGTGGTATATGACACATGTGGTGGGTAAACACCCTGGATGGTGAGTGCTGTCTGCAATGTGGAAGCCACATGAGCCCCCATATGGAAACAATGGGACCAAGGCTCCCACCCATTGCCAGTCACAACAGCAGTTGCACGGAACTGAAGGTGCCTTGGCTGGAGGCTGAGTAGGAGTAGCATGTGGGCCCTGTGAGTGTCTACTGAAGGCCTCAAGGTGCTGTAGCCTATCCCCCTGGTCTGTGTGTAGCTCCCTATGCACCAAACCCTGGACCTCACCACGTGGTTACAGGATCATGCCTGTGTATGACCCTGGGGGGGGGCTCCACCCCCTTAGGAGGTTCCAACTGAAGGTAGTGTGGACAAGTAGTTGAAGAAGCCCCAGGGTGGGTCACACATGTGATGTGGCCTGGTAACATGACCAGATAAGGTTAGAAAGGTGACTCTGCTGCCAAATATCCCCTAAACATGCTACCGTGTCACTGTTATAGAACATATGTGGGTAGTAATATACTACATAATCCCTGAACATGTCCAAAAGCATGCATAGATATTCTCAATAACACAGAATGTCAGATGTGCAGCAATCCCATAGCAAGCATACCACATGCATATATGGAACCATAGTGGCCCTGACAATGCCATGCAAGTGAATAGTCTGTAACACACCAGCAATGATAGTGTTCACCCAGGGAACATGGCCACAGACACATAGCACAAAGTATGTTACCATACAATACATACCTATTGAGTTGTGTGAATAGTTTGTTTTGCAGATTGCGGGTGGGGGGGTAGAAATGTGTATTAAGAACTATGGTAATCTTGCTGTATGATTTGCTGAGACCTGTTTCCATCTTTATGCCTTTCAGGCAAGATGTCCATAGGCAGCTTCCATCATAATCTTCAGAGGAAATGGAGATCATCCTCAGCTACCTCAGCAATCACTATGCATAAGTGTTTGGCAGGCATGCACATGAGCAGCAGGAGCAGACTGCCTGTGGAACAACTTCGTCCACAGGGTCAATGATGTTGGACACCATAATCAAAGTTATGAGCAGGTCCAGCATTGTTACTCTGACCTGCTTCACAATGCCCACAGGCATGCTGCTGCAGAATGGGGGGATCACCTCGCAACAGGGGGGGGTCATGCAACCCCCCTCGACATGCGTGGAATAGCTCCTCAGCAGACTCGGGGCACCTGCTCATACCAATGTACAACAAGTGTCACACAGCATTATGAAGGTGGGTGTTACCCACATACCAGCTGAGGAGCGTGCAGGTAAGACCACAGAGAACATCAGTAGACCACATTTGCATATGCATCTGCATCTGTATAGGTGGAGCATCTTCATCTTCTTTTGGCTTTTCACAGTTAGGGTCGCCACAGTGGATCACTTGTTTCCATTTCTTCCTGTCCTGTGCATCTTGCTCTGTCACACCAAACACCTGCCTGTCCTCTCTCCCACATCCATAAACCTTACTGTAGGCCTTTATCATCTTCTCTTACCTGGCAGCTTCATCCTTAGTATCCTATTCCCAATATACCCAGCATCTCTCTTCAGCACATGTCCAAACCAATGCAATTCCGCCTCTCTGGCTTTGTCTCCAAACTAAAAAACAAAATTACTGCAACCAGTTAAATGCACAGACGGTTTATTCTCTTGGAACAACTAAGCACTTTCGCCAGTACATATGCTTCTTCAGAGTTGTCACAACCTATGTACTGGCAAAAGCACTTAGTTGTTCCAAGAGAATAAACGGTCTGTGCTTTTAACTGGTTGTGGTAATTTTGTTTTTTATTTTTGTCAAGAGGTCGTGTTGGCCGTATCAGTTTTGTGTTGCTTTGTCTCCAAACTGTTCGACCTGGGTGGACTGTCTACTATACTTATTCCTAATCCTGTCTACCCTCGTCACACCCAGTGCAAGTCTTAACATCTGTAACTCTGCCACATCCAGCTCTGACTCTTGCCTGTTTGTCCATGCCACTGTCCCCAACCTATATAACATAGCTGGTCTCACTACCCTCTTGTAGACCTTCCCTTACACTCTCACTGGTACTTATCTGTCACAAATCACTCCTGGCACTCATCTCCACCCACTCCACCCTGCCTGTACGCTCTTCTTCACCTCTCTACCACACTCACCATTACTCTGAACTGTTGATCTCAAGTATATGAACTCATCCACCTTCCCCAACTCTACTCCCTGCATCCTCACCATTCCTCTATCCTCCCTCTCATTCACACACATATATATGCTGTTATAGTCCAGCTGACCTTCATTCCTGTCCTCTCTAGAGCATAGCTCCACCTGTCCAGGGTCTTCTCAACCTGTTACCTACTCTCACTACATATCACAATGTCATCTGCAAACATCATAGTCCACGGGGACTCCTGTCTGATATCGGCTGTCAACCTGTCCATCACTACTGCAAATAAGAAAGGGCTCAGAACTGATCCTTGATCCCACCTCCACCTTAAACGCATCTGTCACTCCCACTACAGATTTCACTGCTGCCACACTACCCTTGTACATATGCTGTACCACTCTTGACTTCCTCACACAATACCACAACTCCACTCTTGGCACCCTGTCATATGCTTTCTCTATGTACAGAAATACACAGCGCAACTCCTTCTGACCTTCCTTGTACTTCTAAATCAACAGTCTCAGAGCAAACATCACATCTGTAGTGCTCTTTCTGGGAATGGAACCATACTGATGATCACTAATAATCACCTCCCTTCTTAAACCAGCTTCCACTTCTCTTTCCAGTAATTTCATGTTGTGAATGTTCAGTATTACACCTCTGTAGTTACTACAGCTCTGCACATCACCCTTATTCGTATAATCCTGTACCAAAACACCTTTCCTCAACTCCTCAGGCATCCTCTCACATTCCAAGATTCCATCCAGCAATCTGGTTAATCATGTCACTGCCATTTCCCTAAACACCTCCAAGCTTTCACAGGTATGTCATCTGGACCAACAGCCTTTCCATTCTTCATCCTCTTCATAGCTATCTGTACCTCTGCCTTGTACAGCATGCATATCTGATATGTCATAATTATTGTCTGTTGATGCATAGTAGTAATAAACAGATGTGCATAAGTGCTAGTATTGTGGACTTGTACTGTTGATGTACTGTAATGCTGCACCCTCCCTGTAGCAATGACACAGCTGTGGCCACTAACATTGCATCTTTCACACTCTTATGCAGGTCCCTCTGTTATACCACCATGGCAGCAGACTGTAGCTGGTGAGTATAGTTTACGTTGATACTTACCAATACACCAGGCATGTACTGGCTATGGTATATGCCATGCACACATCTAACACACCTACCCTTAATGCATGCTGTACATGTTCATATACTGTTGCTATTACATGCACTGCATCATAGTGGTGACCATGATGGGGTGTTGGAAAGGTATGCAATGCAGTTAGCATCCGCACACCTAACACCTTTAGTAGACACTGCATGTGGATGTACAGAAAATATGGCACATATCAGCCTCATGTACTGTTAATATATGTAGCAATGTTGTCCCATGGCAGATCAAAGAATGGTGCATCACATCAATAAGAGTGTGTAGACACCCCATAGCCATGGTATGATCTAGTAGTTGTCAGCGCAATACTATTGGATTGTTCATACATGGTCTGCTAATGTTGAGAGCTGTAAACCACACATCAAGCATTCACAACTGACATCTGACCACACATCATCCCAGGTATGTTCTGCTGGAAAACATAGGGTCTGTGAGCATTAAAGCTGACATAACTGGCACAGTACTACACATTCAGCAATGGGATGTCCACCTGTGAGTTGTGGTGCACAGTACATGGCAGGGTGCATAACAGGTGCACAGCACAACTGTGCACATGTGTCCAGTGTTCCCCAGGGGAAGGGGTATCACCTACTAACACAGGCCATGCCTCACACACATGTATACTGTTGCTAGCATGGATTGACTATAGCTGCAATGAATGCTGTTGTGTACCATATGTTATGCATGTTGACAGATGGGTGATGGGAGGATTGTGTGTATTATCATTATGCAACCTCACCTGTATGTGTGTCTGTGTGCATGTGTTTCTGTGTGGGTGGGTGTTCATGTTGTCTGCAGGCTCAATGAGCTGTAAAGGAGGGAGGATGCTGCATGTATGATGTGTGTGTGCATGTGTGTGTGGTTGTGTGGGTGTCTATGTATGCACATGTGTGACTGTGGAGTTTATGATATGGCAGTACTTCCCTTTGTGAAAGTGCAGTACATGGACATGGACTGACACAAGACACAACAGGAATACTTGTCTGATATGTAATCACAGAACAGCTGATGGTTAATAAGGTCTATAGCATGGAACATGTACTGGAAGGGAAAGTAGATACCTGGTATACCCTCAATATCGCATACAGCAGACAGATGAATGACAACCCATTTAGGCAGCACTACAGATGCATTAGGGAATTACTAGAAAACAGCAGGGAGTGTATACATATATCACAGTTGTCACATGATAGGTTGATTTAGCAGCATGTCAGGCATGTACTGAGCAATCCTTACACAAGACACTACAGTGTGTGACATTATGGAGGGAACGTATCATCCCTTCACATATAGGGGCTAAGCTCACAAAGTCCCAACATACACAGGGTGAACACTGAATGACAGCAGTGAGGCCATGTAAGCAGTACTACACTCAGGTCATGGAGTGAATGGAGTAACAGGTCTTGTGTTGTGGTCACTTTTGTTGGCATTTAGAGGAATAAGACTTTAATGAGTGGCATTAATGAGTGTATGTCACCAGGTGTGATGCATCATGGGCAACTTAAGGGAGTACTCGTGGGACTGTCTGTAGCATCACAGATAGGTAAGTATTAAGGTGGAGTGTGTGTGTGTGTGTGTGTGTGTGTGTGTGTGTGTGTGTGTGTGTGTGTGTGTGTGTGTGTGTGTGTGTGTGTGTGTGTGTGTGTGTGTGTATGTATATATTGTTATGTAATGCTGGGCAGGTCTTCTTTTTATCCCCCACAGGTGGCAAGGTGGGTCAGGGCCCCTCCTGCAGGCAACCTGATGCTGGTGTGCACACAGACACTGATGATGATGAGACCATGATTGAGTCACAGGTGGGTCTGTCAGGGGTCGACACAGTGCCAACATATGACATCCTCCTCTTAGCCACCCCACCCCCACACACAGTTGCAGTGCCTATACAGACCCGATCACCAGTGGCCATAGCTGAGGGACAGCTGGCAGTTAGTAGCAGTGAACAGGGTAGTGTGGTGACCATGACAGCTGTGTCTGTCCACAGCAGGCATAGCCGGATGTCCAGCAGGCCACCACATAGGCAGATGTGCCAGGATGCTCATGGTAGGGCTGCTGGCCATACTGCCCCTGGCAAAGGCACCACAACTGGTATCACCAAGCACATGTTTCAGGCTGTCATGGAGACACAGGCACATATAGAAATGTACAACAGACAGGGCCCGAGGCTGCAGAGGGCTGCCTACTCATCTGCAAGTGACAACATCCATGAACTTGTTGCTGCCTCTGTGAACAGAACGAGATCATGGATAGATGGTGGGATGAGATGGTAGGCCTCCTCGACCATGGAATGTCTGTGCTTAAAACCTGGTAGGAGTGGGGCAGCAGCTGCATGGACGTACAACATCTGGTGGTCGATGTGAATGTGCTAGAATGCCAAGCCACTCCCGTACTGGAAGTTATAGCCCCAGCACATCATTGGGGGTGCTGTCCACACCACACCAAAGCAGGCCTCATGCATGTGGTCCTGGCCAGTCCCAGGTGGGACAGGGTTCCAGCGGACATCTGTCATCATCAGCAGAGAGCAGCACCTCAAGGCCTGTACCTGCACATGCCTGTGGAACCCCTGGCAGGCACAGTCAGTGTGTCCATGGCCGGAGGCAGTGAACTGCACACCCGGCCAGGTATGGTCATCAGCTGTCCAAAAACACCTGTATGGGCAGCCACATGGCAGAACTGTGTGCATGCGTACCCACACACTATACAAACACATGTAGGGCAACCCCATACTGACACGCACCACATCACCATGCCCCATCCAAATAATTAAATCCCTCACCCACACACATGGTGTCAAATGTATGGACCACCCTTGGCCTCTGGCAAACCAGCAACACACTCTGTGCATATGATGATGCCTTTGCCACATCCCTGTCTTACATAACATTTATGCAGGGACAGGCTAATATGGTTCTGATGCACATGGTGACTGTAATACAGTGCAGCAATGTACTGCAGTGTAACACGTTGTCAGGAGTAATGTGTAATGCATACATGTCAAGTAATGTAGCCATCCAGCTATGGTGCATGTCAGCTGTTAGTAAACTGGGTGATTGTGATTTCCATAATGTTATCCATTTGTGTTGTAGGTGTACATGTGTAAGCAGGAGGATGGTCTGCAGTTATAGTCCACAAGGGTTATGGCACTGTGGTGACACCATGGCTTTGACATATCCAGAGTACAGTTGCACACATGTCACAGGATTGCCTGGCAGTTATTGCCTGTGCCACATAGACAGGTGACCCAGTGGAACATGTATAATCTGCTACCATATGTAGACCCATCCAGATACACACACACTCTTACATGGCAACACTGTGACTAGGCCCCTACCTAGGTATGTAGTGCTACTGAACCGTGTGACTTTCATTGCACACACCACACAACATTTAGAGTGAGGTGTGTACCAGGTTACATGTTACATGCAGGACATCCACAGACATGTACAGTATGGTAATTGTGGCTGTAATGGTCGTATATGGATAATACATAGTGTGACATTCCATCATAAACACATTGATAGACACATAACAGACAGACACACATTCAAGAGACCTGGGCCTATTGGTACTAAATAACTAGTCCAAGTGTCCAATGTGTCACAGGTAGGCTGCACACAGCACATGTGTAACTGGGCTATATTGTGGTTTCAGTTACCTGTATGGTGAATGGTGACAGTGGTCATCATAAAGTGGTACATGAGGCACATACTGGGTGTACCATGGTGTATTGGCAGTGTACACAGCACCCACATCCCCCAGTGGTTATTGTATTTACTGGAACCCATGATGACACTACCAACTATCACACATTGCCCATGACTGCAATACAACTCATTTTATATCACAACAGTGGTACTACAGGGATATGCATCTAATGCACATGCTACAGACATAGTAGTGTGTTGCATTGTCATGCCTCACCTATGGGGGGTGACAACACTATATGTACTATTGTGTGGCAATGTGTAGTGTAATAGGAGCATGTGGCCTCATAATGGTGTACCCTACAGATATGCAGACATGCACATATACACAAACTTTCTAGACCTCAATGGGTTATGCATGGCTATCAACCCATTTGTACAACACTGTTTTGCTGGTAATCCATAGCTCATGTAGCCATTGGGGTGAGGAGTGTAACAGGGTACATGTCATGTCCAACACAGCAGCAGCAGCATCTGCCTATGTCAATGGGTGTTGAGGTGGTTGTGAAAACCATCATGGAGTTCCGACCTCCAGGTGTACTAACACACAGACACTGCTATCCTTAGTAATGCACATGTACACATGTGTCAGTACTGTGGTGCATTGCTATGGGTTGTCATAGCTCTGTCCATGGCTATTGTCCTTGGGGAGATGGGTTGTGTAGGGGTGGTGTGTACATTGGTATCATGCCACCTGCCATGTGCCAGCAGGCAATCTATTCACAGACACCACTTTGGTGACTGTCAGGTGGGGGTGACATGCATCAGCCAATCCTCAGGGTGCCTTCTGCACATGACCACTGAGGTGATCCAGTTGAAATGTATGCAACATGTATTACAACACATGCTTAGTGCCTGTGTCAGAGACCTGTACACAAGCATGTTCTGTTGACTGTGGTAGTATAGTGTAGGTACACATGGCAGGTGGTCCATACAGGTTGTTGTCTCCTATATGTGCCAGTTAGTACACAGCTGGGCAGACATGTCAGTGTCAATCAAGCATAGGTTGTCTGTACGTATTCCAGCTGGATACCTGCTATCTACACATCTGTAGAGGGACTCACAGACATCAGCTTGGCAAGTAGCTATGCAGTAGGATGATTGTGCAGTCAGATGGATGTTTGACAACAGTACCTATGCCAGCACTAAATGTTGTATGCCCTCACTAACATGTTCTGTACAGACAGTACTCTACAGTGGCATTCTGCATGTCTGATCATTATCCAGTAGGGGATATACACGGTGACACAGCCCACACATCAGGAACACGACACTGAGGCCTCAGAGTCCAGCTATGCCTGCAGGTCTACTTGATGTCAGTAGTACTTTTAGCACTCTACCCTTACCTAGGACAAAAGTAGTACCGCCATGTTGCACTAAATGCCAGTGTGACAGCATGTACCTTGGGTTACTAACCCTGCACGTAACACATTTATATGGATAACAGTGTTGCGCAGGTCGCATATACTTGTGTGTCCCAGACATGACACTCACAGCCCTTGCTACTGTAATGACAGCACATAGATGCATGTATTGTATATGGCATTACATACACTTATTACAGATGTCAATACCCAGGGTTTGACATGGCCTTATATGTTAAGCAGAGATTGCCTCTGAGTATACGATATGCCACAGAGTATAGCTGGAGGTTTATGAGATGGTCAGTATAGGGCATGTGCTTCAGGCCTGTGGTACTTTCAGTGATGTATTTCTGCAGCCTTTGCAGCTGTTGCAGATGTCATGTGAGGTACATACCAAATGGGGCATTGTACTCAAAAGTGTGTGTAATGAGGGATGAGTACAGTGGGACAGCTACCTCTGTTTTCCTGGAGGGAAAGCCATTAGTGATGAGGTGTACCACACAGAAGGATCATCTCACTGTTGTGGCAATGTGGTTATTGAATGTGACACCCACTGTCCACCTGTGTCCCTAAGTCTGTCATCACACCTTTGGGTTTAGTCTACTGCCACATATGTGGTAATGCATAGGTACATGGTATTTACCAAAGAGGATAACCATACATTTCTGGCCATTAAGCTTGAGCCCATGGCTCTGGCACCAAGCATCTGTTTCTATAATGCCCATTAGTAAAATACACACATCATTTGGGGATTCAACACTGGGATTCAACACTGGCTCCCAGTTTGCAGTCATCTGTGAACTTTGTTAGACAGGGTCCCATAGTGTTTGCATGTACTTCAGAAAAGTAGATACCAAACATGAGCGACCCCAGGACTGAACCCTGAGGTACTCCACTTGCCACTTGTTTGTAGTTGGTATTGGAGTCAGATACTTTTGCAGTGTGTGTTCTGTCAGTAAGCCAGTTGGCAACCCATCGTGTGATGTGGAAATGTGTAGCCATTCATCTGTAGATAACAATAGTAGATTAAAAAAATAAATATGTCCACATCCTCCGTTAATGGGGTTGAGAGGCCCCAAACAATATACGTCTTGTACGAATAGACATACCCCAGCCAAACAGGTCAGCCCTGCAATACACTACCAAGTGTTGCAGATCCCAAACAGGACCTGACATGATATGGGCACAAGATGTTAACAGTGCTACATCCCACCTGTATGATGTCAGGCTGGTATTGGTAATATATCATGCAGTACAGTGTGGCTCCCATGGGAAATGTAAAATGTGGAAGCTATCAACATCCCCAGGATACATATACACAGACACATATATGCAGATACAGATATACATATATATATATATATATATTTACATATATATAGATATACATGTGACTACACATTCACACACAGAGATATGTACAGTAAGATACATATGTAGGAGGTGCACAAAATATGGAACAGCCACTATGCCTAAAGTTCACACCTGAACAACTGGACACTGTATGGGCCACCCATACAAATGACAATCATTGCCTGCAACATATACCCACAGCGAGGTCATAGGAAAAAACACCACACAGAGGTTTGCAGGACTGGAAAACATTTATTTGTATACTATTACAGTTCTATATGCTATCACTACTGTAATTGGGATTGGTGTGTGTAGGGGATCACATCTGCTTTCCACATGTGTGCCATTGGCTACAGACAGACATCCTAAGGACATCATAGTAAAGTACTGCTGCTTGCACCTACAGCCCCTGTCAATTGCAGCAGACATATTGGCCAATATGTGTGGACATTCGGACACACTCTGTACAGTCTAGAGGTATACACAGAACCTCTTAGTGCAAAACATGTGTACCATGCCTGACAACATGGATGTTAACAGCCATGTAGATGGATATAACACATAACAACTGGTATACATATGCTACCATAAGTTATGCATTCACACACACTTGTCTTGCCTGACACATAATAACTGCTGGCACGGGGGTGCCATAGCAACATACTGTCTACTAGATATTGACATACATCTATACAGCATCCCACTGCTCTGTCTGGCATACATGACTGTTAAGGGAGGCCCGGCAGCAGTACATCTGGTAAGTATCTGCACATGACATCTCACTGGGTAAGTACACTAATCTGCTAGGCATGTAACAATGCACTGTGCAGGCTACAGGCAGACTGGCTCAACACTGGCCTACATCTCCTATGTGGGAATGCATGTGCACCTGCATATATAGCAGGCTGTACAGGCATGTCACAGCACAGGGTAAGATACACCTGTGTGAAAGTGCATAACCACAACCAATGAGAGCAAAGCCACAGCCACATATGGCAAGATGGCATAATATTACAGTATATGGACTATCTGTTCAACACCATCCTCATATGTGCCACTCACACACTATCTCTACATATACTGGGCCACTACACAGTTTGGTCTGATGGCTGACTGTGGTATGGGACATGTGTGTGTATGGCCCTACAAACATGTAAGCCAATATGGTAACATACAGTGGAGCAGCATGTAACATCAGATAGGATGGGATCTAGGACGATGACAACTACCACAGTCTGTACACAGGCCAAGGTACATATTAACAATACACAGACTGTAGACATTCACCATAAGTACACAGACCTCAGTACTGTACAAACAACCACAGAATGTCCAGGTTATGTCATCAAATATAACCCCCACTGCACATAACATGTGTAGCAGTCTGATATCTCACTGGCTTTTTATCAGATATGATGACACTAATTATGGTGTACAGCACATATGCACCTCTGCATGCATGACATATGTGCAAAGGTTGACAGAGTTGGGGCTGGAAGCACATACACAGGGCCAATATTGACATGTTGCTGTGATAACCTCATACATTTACTGTTGTAACAGGGTTTGTTGCAACATACATCCTATGAGGGATATGAAGTAAGTAACTATAACGGCTTTCACCATCTACAGACTGCAATCCTCACACTACTTTCTGCATTCCACAGATAGATGCTCTGTGGATAATACATGACACTAAAGACACAACACACTACCCAGTCTGCAGATGACCCTGCAGATGGGGATTCCTCAAACATAAAACTGACATGTCAGGTACTGAGACATATAGGGCAGCCATATCTACACACACACACACACACACACACACACACACACACACACACACACACACACACACACACACACACACTGTTAAACCAACATTACTCCTAATGCAGTATAGCAGCACTTACAGTCTGTAGTCAGGTTAGGCACATCCCCCTCCTGTGTGTTGCCCTGTTTCTACAGTGTATGTTGTTAGAGGTAAATCCCCAATCCATCTGAAATGTTGTTTGCCAAACAACAGATCTAGTTCCTGCTCACAGTGAATAAAAAGGGCCAACACCAACATGCTGTTCCTAGATATTTGAGTGTGTTTCCATGCAGTTGTCTATGGGAATGTTATCACTGCTGTTCCACATGCAATCGGCTAGGGGAGGGCTGCAATTCATGCAGAGGCCATCAGCTGATCATGAGCATCACTTAAAATACACATGCTGCTGCATAAGCAAAGCAGGAGTAGATCTCCACATTCACCAGAGAGAGAGTGGAAGAGGCAGACAGAGGCTAAGACAACTCAGGGAGGGGTGGAATAGTAAAACCTAAGCATGTTTGTGTCACACACCTACCAGCACAGGGTATCAAACCCCTGACAACTATGTAGTGCTATCACAGTTCTGTGCAGTTATTGTGCCACATGGGTTATTTGTTGTGGAGCTCTCAGAACATATATGTGATGGTAAGTGACATCTGCAACAGGGATATAGTAGCTATATGGTAGGTGACGTACACGTGCCTGTCCACATGAACTGGTGCCACCATCAACACAGCCACACTCTCACAGGGACACATACACATTGACACACTTGGCAGGTCCAGGATTAAAACACATCAGTAGTGGGATTGCTACAACACATCACTGTGCAGATATCACATGCACCACATGGGTCATATGGAGGTTGTATGGGCAAAGGGTATGGGGAAGTGTCTGACATCAGACAGCATTCTTCAGTATGCCACTGGGGGTTGTAGTGAGTGTGGATGTGATCTTACGCATAATACAACCACACAAACAAACACACAGGGTGCCAGTACTGACATGCATTGGTGCATTTCTGCATGGGTATGTGGTGGCTGACTGTGGCAGATGGCTATACAAGACTAGGTGATGGGTATACCTTGGCATCAGGCCACATGACAGTGGTCTGCATAGTGGCTTAGGCCTGTGGTTTCTGCATTTGCCCACACAGGTGGGTATTGTATCCACCATCTAGTCACCTAGGTGGCTATTGCATGTGGCCAATGCTGTGCATTGCCTGCCATGTATGTGTTCCCTAATCCATGACACAGATGGTGTCTGGGATGTGCACACCTCCCACATGCATGTACAGTGACATGTGGAATTGTACCTGGGGTGTCGGGCCCATGTTGTGTATGCAGATTATCATCAGATGTGCCACTCCTGGCCACCTGTGGCAGGAACTGGTAATAGACAGCAGGTTAACCCTGCACCTACATTGATAGCATGCTACCAGCATTCTCTGGTGTCAGTGGCATCTGTCCATACAGGACATGCTATCAGGCATGGTATGTCCTTTGTGGGTCACATGTGATGGTGCCACAGGTTTTGCAGGTGTCCATTGGGGAACATGGGAAAGGTGTACTGTCTACATGTATGTGCCTTTTGGACAGATGGACAGGGTGTCATGCCCTCTGTAGGCCACTGCAATCACTCCATAATTACTATCAGTAGCCAATATGCAGTGTACTGCACACATATTGGCTGTTGCCTCTGCATGTGTGTGTGTGTGTGTGTGTGTGTGTGTGTGTGTGTGTGTGTGTGTGTGTGTGTGTGTGTGTGTGACATGGGTTGAGAGTGTGCTCTGGGTAATACTGGGGTTGCTAACTGTGATTGCCTGGCCATGATGTCATGTGTATGGGTATGGGAATGCACCCCAGCCTCTCGGCTATTTCACATCTGGTATCCCTGTTCAGTGGGCATTGTAATATAGGGCCACCATAAAAGACATTTGCAAAACCCACCCCACATTGGGCACAGGTGTCACACACAAACACACACACACACACACACACACACACACACACACACACACACACACACACACACAATGTCTGGGAGTTGAACCCCTACCTAACTAGTTTAGTACACTACAGCACTATACATTTAAAGTACGCACCATGGAAATTACTGGAGTACTCCTTCCCCGAAGGTGTATTCCACATTGGATGACATCAGTAGGACTGCCAGCATAGGCCACTGGATATGTACTGAGTATGACTAGCCTAAAATGCATTGCTCCCCACACAGACAGTGTACAGAACCCCTAACAGATGTCTATATCACACTACAGCAGTATGCAGTTACAGGACATGCTATGGAGATTACTGGGCTACAGCTTCCTAGAGGTGTATTTCTAGGTGGATGACATCTGCAGCCTTGCCAAAGATGAGCATTTGAATTGTAGGGAGTGTGACTACCCTAAAAAGCATTACTCACAACACAGACACACACAGTTGCCATGTCAGGGAATTGAACTCCTACCTAACTGTTTTAGTCATACTATGGCAGTACACAGATACAGGGTATGCTACAGAGATTACTGGGCTACAGCCTTCCCAGAGGTGTATTTCTAGGTGGATGGCATCAGAAACTTTGCCAAAGTAGAGTATGCAAATTGTATGGAGTGTGACTACCCTGAAAGCATTACTTGCTACACAGACAAGGTCAGACAGACACACACACAAACTTGCCATATCCAGGAGTAGAACAACTACCTACCTAATTTATCACACTATAGCAGTACGCAGTTACAGGACACACTACAGAGATTACTGGGCTGTATCCTTCCCAGAGGTGTATTTCTTGGTGGATGGCATCAGAAGCTTTGCCAAAGTAGTGCATTCAAATTATAGGGGGTGTGACTACCATGAAAAGCATTGCTCTCTACACAGACAGACAAACACACACACAGTTGTCATGTCTGGGAATTGATCTCCTACCTCACTACTTTATCACACTACAGCAGTACGCAGTTATGGGACGCACCATGGAAATTACTGAGGTACAACCTTTCCAGGGATGTATTTCTAGGTGGATGACATCATCAGCCTTACCAACATAGAGCATTGCAATTGTAGGGAGTGTGACCACCCTAAAAGGCATTGCTCTCTACTCAGACAGAGTCAGACAGACACACATGCATACAGTTGCCAAGGCTGGGGTTAGAAATCCTTCCTAAGTAGTTTATCACACTACAGCAGTGCACAGCTATGGGATGTGCCAAAGAGATTACTGGGATATGACACACTTAAGGTGTATTTCACATTAGATTATCTCAGCAGGCTTGTCATAGTGGGGCAATGGGGATGGCAGTGTGTGTGCATGGGCCATAACCCATTCATCTTGGGGTTGACACGCGACATGCAGGCACAACCTGGGTCATATTCCACAGGTCCATGTATACAGCTGCTAGATGACTACTTCCTTAAACAGTCATGTTGCACAGCTGGCACATGCACCACATACTCTGTAATGCTGACAGATACCGGTGGCTAGTATCTGTAGTGTGTGACATCAGACCCTCATGTGGTTGTGGCCCTTTGGTTGTGTGCTGGGTGGGAGAGCCCTGGATGGCTCCTTGTCACAGTCACCCTCTTCCACACATCTATGTATGTCTACCTTTGACTTATTATAGTGTGTTGTCCTTACATATATGTCTGTATTTCTATCCACTGTGTGTGCAAAGCATGTGTGGTGCATACTGAGGAGTGTCTGCACTAACATCTGCGGCTGCCAGATATGTCTGGTCCACTGGTGTTTGCAGACATGGCCTTCATGTGTTTAAGTGTGTGAGCATGCCCAGTTTGACCTTTCAGTATGTTGTTGACTGCCATTGCCTTCATTACTCAAGTGTGTGGGCATGCCTAGTATGGCCATCTGTATTGCATGTGTGGATCGGGTCCAGATAGTTTGTACTGCATTGCTGACCTTTGTGTTGTACACCTACAGTTAGCATGCTGTCTCTGCAGGGTCTCCGCTGATCATTTGACATGGACTGTTACTACATTTCTGCATAGGATGGGGGGGGGCACACCTGATTATTTCTACATTTCTACACAGGATTGGGGGGGGTCACATCTGACTGTTACTATAGTTCTACGTAGGATGGGGGGCAAGCCTAACTATTTCTATGTTTATACACAGGATTGGGGGGCACATCTGACTATTACTATATTTCAACGTAGGAGGGGGGGACACACCTGACTATTTCTACATTTCTACACAGGATTGGGGGGCACACCTGACTGTTACTATACTTCTATGTAGGATGGGGGAGCACACCTGACACTTGTACACATTTGCTAGGACTGTACTGGTATGTCGGGTACTGCATTTCAGTCTGTAGTCTTACCTATCATGCTGGCTAGAGGCATACCAGTATACTACAGATCTTAGCTTTTAATTACCTACATATTAGTTACTGACTTCCCAGCCTTCAGAACTGACATCCCACTGCCTGACCTGTTGTAGTCTGTCTGTATAGGCCTGGGGGGAGGTTACCCATAGCTCTCATTCAAAGGCCGTAGCACAGCCTTTGTTTGTGTTTGTCCAGACCTGTCCTGCTGGCTGTGACTGCTATTGAGAATGTGACCCCTCCCCCTGACTGGCATGTGTGAGTAACTTACCTTCTGGGTTTCCCAGTACTGAGGGTGGTGCTGCAGGGCAACATGGTTAGGCACAGGTAGTACAATGTTTGGCATCCCTTTTACTGTATGTGAGAGTCAGAGAGAAGTGTTATTCCCTGGGTCCCTCGCGTGTCAATGTATGTGCTATGCATTGCCTCTTTGCCAAGGCCAGGGCATACTAGGCACACCTCCTTCTGTCTACTGGGGCAGGTTCAGGTTGTTCCTCCTCTGAGTCACTCTGTGCATGTGAAGGCCTTGTCATTGTTGGGGGGCTGTGTGGCCCTGCGCCATGCTGTTCCTGCTGCAGCTGTTTCCACAGGATCATATTGTGTAGCATGGCACATACAAGGACAATTTGGGTACATGTAGCTGGTGAGTACTGCAAGGCTTCACTGGATGTGTCCAGGCACTGAAACTGTGATTTGAGTATTCCAAACACAAGCTCTATTTTGATTCTTGTCTGTGCGTGTGTCTCATTATGGATTTCTTGTTCGGGTATGTATGCATTTCTGATGGGTGTCATCAGCCATGGCTCCAGTGTGTAGCCAGCATCCCCCACTAGGTGACTGTGTGGAATGTCCCCACTGGCAATTCTCTGGTATAGCTGCGCCAGATGTGGGAATCGTGATAGCTTCCAGGCTAGCCAGCACACACATTTTGATTATTATGCCCTGGGCATCACACACAACCAGGCAGTTGATGGAGGGGAAACCCTTGCGGTTGATGTAGACCCTACTCCACTCACTGGGTGGTGCTTTGATGCATATATGCATGCAGTCTATTTCACCCACTACCTCAGAGTAACCTGCTATTTGGTGGAAGAGATGCATATTGCTGGCCAACGCCTCACGGGTGTTGGGGAAATATACATGCTCACCGACATGTGTTGACATGGCATCCAGGAACTGTTGGAGTATCCTGGATTCTGATGCCTGTGAAATCCCCACCATATCTCTGGTTGGCCTTTGAAAGGTACCTCTAGCTAGTATTCTTAGGCCTACACATACCTTGGTATCCACTGGGATGGGATTCCCCTCCGTTAGTTCTGTGTGTCAGGTGTGGCCGGCACAGCTCAACAATTTGCTGTAGGAGGTCCCTGTCCACCCCATAGCCCTCCACTATCTCCAGCTCATGTAGCCCCTGGTAGGTTACCCTGGGTCTGTACACTCTTCTCCATCTCCTCACTGTGGGTTGGTCAGGAGCATTCACATCCTCACCACCCTCAGTCTCTTCCACAAGTTGTATGATAGCTATTGCAGCCCCTACCATTTTGCTGTTGTGAGTGTTAAAAGTTCCCACTTGTATACACCAGTGGTGTAGAGTGTGGGAAAACCAGAGGGGAAGGTGTTTGCTTAGTTTATAGTAGTGTTCTGGGCTGGGCTGGTCTGCCGCCTGTGTAATTGGCTGATTCTGATACATTTCACCTGCCAGCTAAGCTAGTTCTCCATGATTACCTTCCTACTGCTATTTTCCCTTCCCATTGCCTTCCTGTTTAAGCCTGTGTGTGTGCCATGCAAACAAAGTCCTCATATGTGCACACTGCTGCTATTTCCAGGTTTGACCTCTTTTTTCCTCCTATAAATCCTGGTGAGCTGTGTGCACACCTGCATAGGCTTTGTAAAGAGTGCTATGCAGGTTTACACACACCCCTAACTAATATAATATATGTGTGTATATATATATATATATATATATATATATATATATATATATATATATATATTTGTATATATATATATTTGTATATATATATATATATATATATTTGTATATATATATATATATATATATATATATATACACACACACACACACACACACACACACACACACACACACATATATATATATATATATATATATTGAAGCTGCTTTGTTTTGTGTTCTTCTTGAAATTTATTGCTGCAGAAGAGCTAAAATCCTTTCAGATTAAGCACTATGTGTCATCAAAACAGTAATAATTTGTAGTCATGCCAGTTAAGGGTATATCTTTTTTCTTGAAACAGCATTTGCAATGACATAATGCTCAAATCATATTTAAATATCTTTCCTAAATATGATTATTTTCCTTTTTCATTCCCTCATATTTTTCCTTTATGATGATTTGGACAACAGTTACTGCATTGGTTTTTCAGGCCTACCTAATTAACAATGCTTAGATGTGTAAAATTCATACATTTTGAAATGTATGGCAATAAATGCAGTAAGTACATGTCATCTACATATGAATGATCAGTACATTTTTTTCAGCTGTTTTGACTTCTTTACATACTTGGAATTACTAACCTAATGCTCTTTTATAGCACTCTACAAAAGCAAGTCCTGCTTGCATCTGCAAATCCAGCAACATTATACTGGAACTTGTTAGCACAGATGACTAGAATTTACAACTACTGGTTACTTGCATTCCACAGCAGGGACTCTAATTCAAAAATAAACTTTCATAACAGAAAGATAGTCTAGAGATGAAGTAAAGAACATCTCATAGATGGCCCTCTTGAGTAGGGGATGAGTTTGTGCCTGCCACCACTTTAGGGCTAGTAGCATTTACAGATGAACTTCTAATGCTAGCCAAGCAGATTAGGATACTGAGGTTTCAAGGAAGAGTGTTTACAATCAATAAAAGTAAAAGTCATCCCAGTGATCATGAGAAGAAGCAGGCATACATCACAGAAAGAATATGAGGTGGTGTGCTTCTTCCTATGAAGGGTTATATCCTAAAATGAGGAAAATACCTAATTCTTAAATTTTTGTTTAAAATAATTTGGGATGAGAGACTATATACCAAAGAAATAAAAAAACTCACCCCATTTCAAGAAAAGCCAGATAATTTTTAAATGCATTCTATCCATACTGCCTGCCAGCTACTAGTCCTCTTGTGACTGACCCACCCATTCATTCCTCTTTAGACAAGAACCAGTCAAGGAAGGGCATTGTCCAGGCCATTGTCAAAAATTTTCTGCTTTAATCCTAGGCTCGAATTTCTATTCAGTGTTGAACATAGACAGAAGCAACAACTGTCTCTAAAACAGGAATGATATAATTCATGCTTAACTCCTGCTGTAATCTGTACTGTTTGGTGTTCACATCTCTATTATGCTCCTGTTGTTATTAACAAAAGTTGCTGTGAAACCTAGCCCCAATAGATATCATAACAGCCACACTTTTCTGCTCCTGCTGCATCATTGACCGAGCATTAGCAACTCCCTACCATTTTACTCTGCCAACTCTTTCAGTGCCCAAGCTGATTGTTGATTGTTGCTTCTAGGTCATCTGGGCTGCAGTCAGTGTTTCAATGCTATGCCCCATGCAGCTGACTGTGATAAACACAGGAAAGATTAAAGAAATTATATTTTTTATAATGCAGAAAAAAAGAAGTCATTTGCTGGCAGCAGGTTTTACGCTGTAAAGTAACAATTTACAAGTTGTTACTTTACTCTGTAAAGTAACAATTTGTAAATTATCTGCATGCAACAGTCCTTGCTTTCAATATGACTACATGGTTTTGTATCTTTTGTGATAACAAAGCTTCTACAGACCTGCTGAACACAGAGAGTGCTG